>NW_027418641.1:0-172587 GCF_009905375.1 Apium graveolens
GAATTTTTTGTAACACTAGCCCATAGTCCATTAGCTGATTTCTAATCCGAAGCACTTGAGCACAACAACTTCCAACAGCTATGTATTCTGCTTCAGCTGTGGAAGTTGACACATATTATTATGTTAGATATATTTGATAATGTCATGGCTAATATGTTTTATGTTTAGCTTTCAGATCTTACTTGAACAGGATAAATCAATACTTAACTGTTGATCAGTACTTATACTGGAAGTCAGGACTTAAGGATATCAGTACTTATGTTATCAGGAGATAATCATCAGAAGATAGATATCAGAACTTAAGTGCTGAAGGAAGATCAGATAAGGACAGTAGCTGATTAAAGGAAAGAAGATCAAGATAAACATAAGAAGAGATATGCATGAAGAAGGAATTCGTGAAGAATGGAATACTTGGAAGAAAAGATATCTGATTGATATATTTTAGGAAGCAGAATTATATTCCATATCAATTAGCGATTATCTTGTAACTGTGTAGTATATAAACACAGACATAGGGTTTACACTAGAAGTGTTATCATTATTTGAGAAGATTATTCATTGTAACCCTAGCAGCTCTCGTGATATTGTTCATCACTGAGAGGTAACAGTTCCATACTGTAACAGAGTTTATTGTTTCAATAAAGTTTGTTTTCTGTTACTTAAGTTCTTAAAGTTCGATTTGAGTGTACTATACACTGTATTCACCCCCTCTACAGTGTGTGTGTGACCTAACAAGTGGTATCAGAGCCTATCTGTTAACACACATACAGTTAAAGATCCAAACACAATCATGTCGGACACAGAAACTCCAACTAAGCCTACCAAAACTGAGGAACCACCAAAGACACAAATTCAGAGTCGGTATGAGACCATCAGAGTTCCCATAACGAGACCATCTGAATATCCCATATGGAAGGTAAGGATGACCATGTTCCTGGAAAAACAGATCCAGAATACCTTGATAGAATCAAGGAAGGCCCTCACAAACCAACCAAGCTCGCTGTTGCAGTTGCAGGTGAAGCAGCAAAGACCGTACCAAAGGAGAAGAGTGATTATACTGCTGAAGATATAGCATCAATTGCTAAGGATGCCAAGGTACGACACTTACTGCATAGTGCCATTGATAATGTAATGTCAAACAGGGTAATCAACTGCAAGACTGCTAAGGAGATATGGGATGCTCTGGAAACAAGGTGTCAGGGAACAGAGATAATTAAGAAGAACAGGAAGACAATACTCACTCAAGAGTATGAACACTTTGACTCAAAGACTAATGAGTCATTGAATGATTTATATGATAGATTTGTCAAACTTTTGAATGATTGTCATTGATTAATAAAGAGTATGATCTTGAAGTTTAAACCTTAAGTTCCTGTTAGCTCTTCCTGAATGCTGGGATATGAAGGCAACGACAATAAGAGACAACTATAATCTTGATGAAACAACTCTTGACGAAATCTATGGTATGCTCAAGACTCATGAGCTTGAGATGGAACAAAGAAGCAAGAGGAAAGGAGGAAAGTCAAGGACAGTTGCTCTTAAGGCTGAAGAAGAATCCCCCAAAGCAGCTTCCTCAAAGAAAGACAAGGGTAAAGCTCTTTTCATAAAGTCTGATACTGAGTCATCAAGTTCTGAGAGTGATGATGACTCAGATTCTGAAAGCTTGCCTGAGCACTGATGCTGATGAGGAGATGATGAAGCTGTGTGCTCTTATGGTGAAAGGAATCACAAAGATTGCATACAGGAAGTTCAGGAAGGGAAAGAAGTTTTCCAGGAAAGGCATAAGTTCTGATAAGAAGAATTTCAGAAGATCTGAAGGCAGAGGAGGAAAGTCTGACAGAGGAGATTACACCAATGTTAAATGCTATAACTGTGGTGAGAAAGGCCACATATCTCCTGATTGCAAGAAGGTAAAGGGTGACAAAGGCAAGGCTCTTGTCACAAAGCAGAAAAGCTGGACAGACACCTCAGACTCTGAAAGTGAGGAAAACTATGCATTGATGGCAAATGCTGATAAAGAAAGTGTTGAGAGCAGTTCTGAAGCTGCTGAAACAAAGGTACCTCAGACTACTTATGCTTTTCATACTGATGATATTAATGAGTTGAGAAGATATCTTAAAACCATGTTTGTTAGTTATAGAGATCAAACTTTAACATGTGAAAGATTAACTTCTGAAAATCTTGCATTTAAGAAAAGAAATGATTTCTTAGAAAAAGAGTTAGTCATGTTCCATCAAACTCAGAAGGATAGAGATGATGCTTTTTATGTTAGGGATGAAGTGCTAAAAATGAATGAATCTCTAAAAACTGAGTTAGAAAAGGAAAGAGAGATTATCAGGACTTGGACTAACTCTGGCAAAACAACTCAAAATTTGCTAAGTAGTGGAAACTGGAAAGAGGGCTTAGGTTATGGAGAAGATAAGAATGATAAAGGAACTGAAGAAATTAAGCCTGTTGATAAGCAAAAGCCAAAGTTAAAACCTGTTAAGTTTGTAACTCTAAAGTCTGAAAATGAGAAATCAGAAGTTACAAAGGAATTAACTTCTGACAAACTAAAACAGGAAAAGACAGCTGAAGTGAACATAGGCTTAATGATAAAGAAGCAGCTTAAGTATAAGCTGAAAGATGTTAAGAATGCAAACAAGGTAAAATCACCTAGAAAAATAGGAATGGAAAGGAAGGTGTGAATAAAAGCAATAATTATAAACATGTTCCTGATGCTTCTAGGAAAACATGTCATAACTGTGGAAGTTCTAACCATCTGGCTTCTTTTTGCAGGAAGAATAATGAATATTAACTCCTTACCTTCAAAATCAGGAGTTAAGAGTCAGTCTGTTAGATACAAACCACAAAATCCTTGTTTTCATTGTGGTAGTTTATGGCATTCCATTTATACTTGTAAGGAATATCATAGCTTGTACTACGATTATTATCAAATAAAACCTTCTTTGAAGAAAGTTTCCATTGTTCCTTCTAGTGTAAATTCTGATTCAAAGTCTGATAGTGTAAGTTCTGATAAGAAAAATGTTAACATAAACTCTGATGCTAAATCCGCTGCAAATGTTAACAAACTTAATAAGGCCAAAGGATCCAAGCAAGTCTGGGTCCTTAAAACTAATAATTAGTGGTCTTTGTGATTGCAGGGCAACAGGAAAAATATTCTAGTTCTGGACAGTGGATGTTCAGGACATATGACTGGAAATAAGGCCCTGCTATCAGACTTTGTGGAGAAAGCTGGCCCAAGTGTTTCTTATGGAGATGGCAACATTGGAAAAACATTGGGATATGGCAATATTAATCTTGGAAATGTCATAATTAAAGAAGTAGCTCTGGTCTCAGGACTTAAACACAACCTACTGAGTATAAGTCAAATCTGTGACAGAGGTTATCATGTTGATTTCTTTGAAGAACACTGTGAAATTGTGAGTAAATCTAAAGGCAAAGTTGTTCTGAAAGGATACAGGCGTGGTAACATTTATGAAGCTAAGCTTTCAACAAGTACTGATGGTTCTGCAATCTGTCTGATGAGTAGAGCATCAATTGAAGAAAGCTGGAATTGGCATAAGAAACTCTCTCATTTAAATTTCAACAATATAAATGAACTGGTCAAGAAAAATCTTGTGAGAGGACTGCCAAAGTCAGTATTTGCTCCTGATGATCTTTGTGATTCCTGTCAGAAGGCCAAACAAAGAAAATCTTCATTCAAGAGCAAGACTGAATCATCAATTCTTGAGCCTTATCATCTACTACATGTTGATCTATTTGGTCCAGTAAATGTCATGTCTATTGCAAAGAAGAAGTATGCGTTGGTCATAGTGGATGAGTTCACCAGATACACATGGGTATATTTCTTGCACACAAAAAGTGAAACTGCATCTATCTTGATTGATCATGTCAAACAGCTGGATAAAATGGTCAAAGATTCTGTGAAAATTTTAAGGAGTGACAATGGCACTGAGTTCAAGAATTTGATAATGGAAGAGTTCTGCAAAAACCATGGAATAAAGCAGGAATTTTCTGCTCCTGGAACTCCACAGCAGAATGGAGTTGTTGAAAGAAAGAATAGGACTCTCATTGAAGCTGCACGTACAATGCTTGAAGAAGCAAAGCTTCCAACCTATTTCTGGGCTGAAGCTGTGCAGACTGCTTGTTTTACTCAAAATGCAACACTCATTAACAAGCATGGAAAAACACTATATGAGATGGTGAAGAAAAAGAAGCCAAATCTGAAATACTTTCATGTATTTGGATGCAAGTGTTTTGTTCTCAAGACTCATCCTGAACAGCTATCAAAGTTTGATCTAAAAGCTGATGAAGGAATCTTTGTTGGATATCCACTTTCCACAAAAGCCTTCAGAGTCTATAATTTGAGAACAAAAGTGGTCATGGAATCTATCAATGTCTCTTTTGATGACAAGAAGATTACTGGTCTTGAAGATTTCATTGACCATGATCAGCTGAGATTTGAAAATGAAGACTCAAATTCTGATACTGAAAATCCTGACAGTCTAAGTCCTGATACTGTAAACTCTGATGGATTAAACTCTAATGTTATTGAAACTGTGGTAACTACGTCAAAGGAAGATGCACCTATGCAGGGGGAGCATACTCAAGATCCTACCACAGCTCAAGAAACATTAGAACATACATCTGGCTCTTCAAGTTCTGATTCGTCAAGTTCTGATAAGCCAAGTTCTAATAGTGCTGAAAATCTAAATACTGAAGAATTCAACTCAGAGAGCACAGTTTCAGGGGGAGCATCAGAAAATGAAAATGAAGATAGCATGGATCATGGGGGAGCATCCAGTTCTAGAGAAAACCTTCCATCTGCAAGGAAGTGGACAAAATCACATACACCTGATTTGATAATTGGAAATCCTGATGTAAGGTGTCAGAACTAGAACAGGTACTTCAAATGAATGTCTCTACAATTCTTTTCTCTCTCAGACTGAGCCAAAGAAAGTTGAAGAAGCTCTTCAAGATGCTGATTGGGTGCAAGCAATGCAGGAAGAGTTAAATGAATTTGAAAGAAACAAAGTCTGGACCCTAGTGCCAAGACCAAAGAATAGATCTGTTGTTGGTACAAAATGGGTATTCAGAAACAAAACTGACAGTGATGGCATAATTACAAGGAATAAGGCAAGACTGGTTGCAAAAGGATATTCTCAATAGGAAGGAATTGATTATGATGAAACATTTGCACCAGTTGCTAGGTTAGAAGCCATAAGGATATTTTTGGCTTATGCTGCTCACAAAAAGTTTACTGTCTTTCAAATGGATGTGAAAAGTGCTTTTCTCAATGAAGAATTGGAGGAGGAGGTATATGTTGAACAACCTCCAGGCTTTGTAGATACCAAACATCCAGATTATGTCTACAGGCTTGATAAAGCACTTTATGGACTTAAGCAAGCTCCTAGAGCATGGTATGAGACTTTAGCTCAGTTTCTTCTGGAAAGTGGATTCAATAGAGGAACAATAGACAAAACACTTTTCTATCTCAACCATGGAAAGGACTTACTTCTTGTCCAGATTTATGTTGATGATATCATCTTTGGATCTACAAATGACAGACTTTGCAAGAAGTTTGCCAAACTGATGCAGTCAAGATATCAAATGAGTATGATGGGGGAACTTAGCTACTTTCTGGGCCTTCAAGTCAAGCAAAATGAAGAAGTCACTTTCATTTGTCAATCTAAGTACACCAGAAACTTGCTGAAGAAATTTAGAATGCAAGATTGTTCAAGTGCATCCACTCCCATGGCCACTGCAATAAAACTGGATAAGGATACTGGTAAATCAGTAGATATTACTGATTACAGAGGTATGATTGGCTCTCTACTCTATCTAACTGCTAGTAGACCTGATATCATGTATGCTACCTGTCTTTGTGCAAGATTTCAAGCAGATCCAAGAGAACCTCATTTAACAGCTGTGAAAAGAATCTTTAAGTATCTTAAAGGAACAGCTGATCTAGGATTGTGGTATCCTAGAGAATCAGACTTTAAACTAATAGGTTACTCAGATGCAGATTTTGCAGGCTGCAAAATTGACAGGAAAAGCACAAGTGGAAGCTGCCAATTTCTTGGAGGCAGATTGGTTTCTTGGTTCAGCAAGAAACAAAAGTCAATTTCCACATCAACTGCAGAAGCAGAGTATATTGCTGCAGGAAGCTGTTGTGCACAGATTCTTTGGATGAAGAATCAGTTACTGGATTATGGGTTAACATATTTCAAAATCCCTATTTACTGTGATAATCAAAGTGCTATTGCTATGACAGGTAATCCAGTTCAATACTCTATGACAAAGCACATCAGCATCAGGTACCACTTCATCAGGGAACATGTGGATGAAGGTACAGTGGAATTGCATTTTGTTCCCACAGATCAACAACTAGCAGATATCTTCACAAAACTACTGTGTGAAGCTACTTTTACAAGATTGGTAAATCAACTTGGAATGGTTTCAGGTTCTTTCTCTAAATCTGCTTAGTCTTGTTCTGTGTTATCAGACTTTATACTCAGTATTTACAGAATTAATCTCATTGTGTATTCTGTGCTTAATTGATAAAAGTTTTTAAGTACTGACTGTTGTCTGATATATATTTCTCAACTCTGATAAGTGATATGTCTGTTTAAGTAATTATTCAATCCTATGAGGATAACTGTGCTAGATACTGACCTAGTAGTCTTCAATAAACAAATGATTCCATGTAAAAAGTAATTATTTCTGTGGAAATCTTATGACACAAGCAAATTCTGATAATTGAGCTTAGTTGAGTTTACTTTGTTTATCTTATTACTAAGTCACAAATTAGAATAATGCTACTCATCTGTTAAGTTCTGATACTAGTAAAACTGCTGAATGTACTAAGTGCTCATAAACCTCACTTATCAAAAGAAAAAGCAAAAAGATCAAAGAATAACATCAGGTACTCCTTTGAGATCTAGAGTAAAAATGTGGAAGGGACGACCCAAGTGCATTGCTGGTATTAAGTAAATATGCATTAGAAAAGCAAAATATTTTCTTGGTGACTTTTCACACTCTATGATTACTGGAGAAATACACTGATAATAGCATAAATTCTGATACGCAGTCGTGACTCACTTACACTGAGAAGCCACTGTAACATAGAATTTGAAAAGATGCATAAAATTAGCACAAAACAGTTGAGGTAGGACTCATGCATGACCTCATTCATCAGTAGGTTTCAGGATAATGACAGCTCTTTAGCAAAATTTTAATTATGCCTTATTTCTAAGATGTACTGAAGTGAATCAGACTTTACTCTTTGTCTGTTATTTAGCTTAATACACACACTAATCACTCCATATGAATGATGAAAATTACTGTGGTGGTCTATGTTATTTTAGATAAACAGTCACTGTGTCACTTTGCACAAATTCTGAGGACAAGTTCTAGTTACACGTTCTGATGATTAAGTTCTGAAGTCTATAACTCAGAACTTGTATGAGGATTTACTAAGATGGGCATTCCTTTTTCGAGTTAAGAAATTATGTTCTGATGACTGTTAAGTTCTGGTATAGGTCTAAGTTCTGATTTCTCAGTCTAATCCTTTACTTGGCTTATCTGTGAATAAAATTTGATAACAGTCTCAGTTCGAACTAGAATATGTTAAAGTGGAAGATTAATAGTCACTATGATTAGGATTAATGGTATTTGTACTTGAACAGTCCACTGTTTCTTGTTTCTTGTGCGTTTTAAACCATGATTCCTCTTTCCAATGAATGTTATTCTTTTTCAAAGTCTAGGGAGACGAGGTAGAATTAATTCTACCTGTCAGCATTCAATTTCTTTGCGTCTCCTGGCATTCTCTTGCCTATATAAGCAACCACTTCACATCAGCCTTCCCATCACACTTTTATCACAAACTCACTCTCGTTTTTCATTTATCATCACAAATGGCTGTATTTGGCTGGTTCTACAATTATGGTGATGAGACTGTGCATGTCTTTTTGAATGGAATTCCAACTCCATACCCTATCACCAACATTCCTCACAATCTCTGGATTCAATTTCTAGAGGTTATTAAAACGTGATCTGGTGGCCGTTCGAAGAGAACTTCATCTTCATCGTCTTCGCCAGCAAGAGCGAATCATCCGACTCACCATTCTGTTTGTCGAGAGTAGGAAGAAGAAGAAATGATTTAATCTTGTCTTCTTCCTGTTTTTCTTCATCATCGGCTTTGTCAGGCTTCTTAGTTAGGACTAAAGCTGTTGATGTTAGGTTTAGAAGCTTAGGGAAAATCTTGTATAAGTATTGATGTAATTTCCATTTCATGAATGTATTGTCTTGATATATTAATGAAAGTTGTTTTTACTTCAAGATTTTGTCTCTGAGTTATTTTATCTTGTGGTGATAAATCCTGATTGATATTCTGATGACCATATAAATTTTGTTTTATATTAAGTTCTGATTCGTTTTCAGCACTTACTTATCTAATTTATCTTGGTCATTTTCATGTGATTTATTTTCAGAATATTAATGATGCAGTGAAAAATAATTCAATCAGTGATAACGGTTTAAATTTTGAATTAAAATTGTTTCTCTTGATAAATGGAACGGTTTTTCCTTGAAACTAGGCAAATGGGTAAGTAATGATTCCTGTTTTCTCGAGCCCAGTGACTGTCCGTTATTACTGCATGTCTGACAGGTGTCCAACGGTAACATTTTTGTTCAGAGTATAAGTACAACAGAGAGAGGATTTCTTTAATCTTTTATTTCCTTTATATTTTTTCTCTCTACTTACTTTTACTCTCTTTCTTCACACGTTGGTTTTTCATATAGACATTTTATCAAACACCTAACAGGCACTTTTGAATCTCAATTTTTCACATGGCACCTAAGGATTTAATCATTGATGGAGCTAAGTTCGTTCCAAACAACTATGCTGCAATTCTTGATCATGCTAAAGCTCCATCTGAATTGTATTTTGTGCAAGATCTTCTTGCACACAGTGAGATTGGGTACGCATTAACACAGCCTGAAGTCTTTTTGAGTCAACTAGTTCTGACGTTTTGGCGGACTGGGCACTTTGATGATGGTGGTAAACATGGCACTCCCAGTATTGTTTTTGAAGTGGGTGATTCATCTTATGTAGTCACTCCTGGTACAATACACAAAGCTCTACATCTCCCAGAAAATTGTACTTTTTCAACTCCAGAGGAATCAGCACTTCAGGAGTTAATGGCTGATTTGGGATATGAAAAGAGTTTGGCAAAGTTTGGGCAGTTAAAAAGGGCTAATATCAGAAGAGAATGGAGTTTCTTCTTTGACTGCATCACCAAAGCTTTTGGGAACAAATGTTCGAATTTTGATGTTATCCCAATTCTGAGTCAGCACATAGGGTATGCTATTATCCATCAAACTCACTTTGATTTTGCAACTGGAATAATTGGTTCTATTGGGGATAGGATGACAGAGGATAGAAATGTTGTCTATTTTGCTAGATTCTGTCAACTTATATATACTTTTTGTACTGATGAACCTCAATTAGTCAGTTCCTCAACCCCACCTTTTAGAGTTGCAAAATGATACTTTAATGATCTGGTAAATGCTGATACAAAGAAAACAGTGGTTAGACCATTACAGATTCCTCCGTCTGTAAAACAGATCCTAGTAAATGCTGATCCTGATACTTATAGATCTGTTTACTCTGATGTCCAACCAACCACAAACACCCAAAAACCATCATCCTCAGCACCTACCACTCATACTACTCAACCTACTCTCAGGACTTATCTCAAATCCTATCTCTCTACTTCACAGACTGTTCAACCCTCATCCTCCAAGCCAAAGAGGATAAAAACTATTCCTCAAACACCTCAAAAGAGGAGGAGGACTGTACTGAGAGATGAATCTGATACTGAGGAACAGGTTCCTTCTTCAGAACCTGTTGTAGGTGAAGCTGAGAAAGTGACTTCTCAGAAGGATTCTGGAATTGGGGGATCTAGGCTTCTCAAACGGCTTAGAAGAATGACAGTTCCTGAAACTCCCAAGGAATCCAAATCAACAACGAGATACAAGAAACAGAGGGCAAAAAGGCCAGTTCAGATGATGAAGAGGAAGCAGCTAAGGAAGGGGATCAGGAATCTCTGATCTCACAAGACAAGGAATTTGCTCCAGTCACTTCTTCTCCATCAACTCCATCTCAGGAAGCTGTTTCTGAAAAGGCTAACACACCCTCTGTGTCTTCTGTTGATCCAGGCACAAGTGCTGATATTGATGTTCAAAACTTGGTTGTGCCAGCAGTAATTCTCTTAGAAGCTCCAACAACAAATATTCCTTCCACAACACCTGTTACTGATGCTGTTCAAACTCCAGAGTTATCAACAACACCTTCTCTGCATCAAGATGCTGATGATCAGAATTTAGGTGAGCATCAGGATATGGCTGTTGATCAGAACTTAGAACAAGATCAGCAATTAGAGGATGCTGAAGCCTCCATTGCTACTCACACTGTTGTCTTATCAGAAGATACTGATTCTTTAAGTTCTGATGCTGCACATGCTGGAGATACTGGTGATGCTGCTCCAACTGCTCATGTTGTAGATACTGATGCAGCAGGTCCTTCCGGACATACTTTTCAACAGACTCTTCCTAAGTCTGAATTGGTTAAGCAGTTTATTACCGGGGAAGCACCAGTACCTTGGAGTGAAACTCCTGCAGGTCAGGAGTGGACTAAGGAATGGAACTCAGTTTCATGTGTTCCAACTGAAAAACATCTTGCTGAGCACTTGACTAAAGCTGATGCAATGTTAAATTCTGATGATTTTAAAACCCAGCTTAGGGTCACTGCATTGAGTACTAAACATCTACAAGGTCTTCATTCAACTACTCATGCAGAGCTACACAAGATTCAGGAGAACTTTATCAAACAAGAACAAGTTTGGAAAATTGATAAGAAAAAGTTCTTCCAACCTACCATTGACAGGATTGCTTATATTGAGAAGACTCAAGCTCATCAACAAGCTCAGATTGATGAAATTCTGACAAATCAAGCTTCTCAGCAATCGCAACTTACTAAAATCCAATCCTCAGTAGAATTACTTATCTCTCTTTTACTACCTGCTGATGCCAAAAAGGGGGAGAAGGTAATTAAGTCCAAATGCAAAACTAACAAGACACTGCAAGGAAAGGATGATGGAAATGATGACCAAGGATACTCTGGAATGGGTAGCGGTCATAGTCAAGGTAGAAGGTTTACATCAAGACAAGCTAGTCACAGGACAAGTTCTGATACTGGAAAAAGAATAAGTTCTGCTGCTGGTAAAAAGTTAAGTTCTGATGAACTTTTAGATCTTGATGAGGAAATGTCAAGACGGTTATTTCTTCAAGAAAATCCAGGAATGGACTTGGAAAGTTTAAAGGAAGAAGAAGCCAGACTTAAATCAGAGAAAGTCGCATCTAAATCTGAAGCTTCTGGTAAAAAGTCACTTCCAAAACTCAAAGGCATTGTGATCAAAGAAAGGACACATACTGAAGCAATATTGGCTAGATCACAACCATAGATAGATCCAAGATCCAAGTGTAAAGAAAAGGTTGGTGAACCTATCAAGGTTTATGTACCTCCTGAGGATGAAGAAATTACTGATAAAAAGGATGATCTTGCTCTGACTTCAAGAAAAGTTCTCAAAACAACCTCTGACATGGCTCAAGTTGTTCAGAGTCAAGAAATTGTAAGTTCTGATATTCAAAAGAAGCAAGTAACCTCTGACACAGCTCAAGTTAACTTGATATCAGAAAATAGACCAAAGACACTCCTACCAGGATTCACTAAATCAAAATAGACTCAATCTTTGAAGACTACTGCAAGTGGTTTTGAAGCAAGAGTAGTTACTGGAAAGGAAACAAGAGATAAAACTGGATTGGGAAGTACTGATGAAAGAAGAGTACACAACACTACCAATGATCCAACTTCCTTGAGTGAACCGGGTATTGTAGCAACTCCTGAGAGATTGAATCAACTGGAATCTGTACATATGGTTTACCATACCTACTTGAAAGAATACATCATGTTATATTTCATGACAGATGGTAGGGTTTATCATATAAGACAAAATGCCATTCCATTGAAGTATTTTGAAGAATTGGAGCATGTACTTTTCTTACTTCAAGTGGATGACAGAATAACAGGGACTGCTGCAAACTACTTAAAAGAACAGATTCAGAGACAGAAAAAGCTTTATTCTGTTAAGTCTGACAGCACATATGTTCCATAGTACAGAGATCACAATGGTGATATTGTTGATATGAAGCCTAATACTGCACAGATCAGAACATATCTTGGTATTAAGGGACTTGAATTCAATCTGGAGTCTGACAAAGCTTATGTCATAAGACTAGATCAGGAGTTGAGAAAAGCAAAGATCAATGATCTCAGAGCTGCAATCTTTCAAACTGGTGAAGATACTGCAGAGCTTAAAGATGTCAAAAGGAGAATGATTGATGAACTCAGATATGCTGAGAAATGTTTGTTGAAGAACTATCTCAGAATAACTCCTGACATCAGAGAGATCAGAAAATAATGAAGCCAAGTCGAAGATCTACAACTGCTTAAATTCTGATATTTATACAGACTGAAGTTGTTATCAGAAGTTGAATATTGGTAAAGCTTTAAGGACTGTAAGTTGTAGTTATCTAGTCTAATTCTCATGCATTTGTACTTAATATTTTTTGACATCATCAAATATCTGTTAAACTTGTATATTATGCTAATTTACAAGTTGGGGGAGATTGTTAGTTATATTTGATAATGTCATGGCTAATATGTTTTATGTTTAGCTTTCAAATCTTACTTGAACAGGATAAATCAGTACTTAACTGTTGATCAGTACTTATACTGGAAGTCAGGACTTAAGGATATCAGTACTTATGTTATCCGGAGATAATCATCAGAAGATAGATATCAGAACTTAAGTGCTGAAGGACGATCAGATAAGGACAGTAGCTGATTAAAGGAAAGAAGATCAAGATAAACATAAGAAGAGATATGCATGAAGAAGGAATTCCGTGAAGAATGGAATACTTGGAAGAAAAGATATCTGATTGATATATTTTAGGAAGCAGAATTATATTCCATATCAATTAGCGATTATCTTGTAACTGTGTAGTATATAAACACAGACATAGGGTTTACACTAGAAGTGTTATCATTATTTGAGAAGATTATTCATTGTAACCCTAGCAGCTCTCGTGATATTGTTTATCACTGAGAGGTAACAGTTTCATACTGTAACAGAGTTTATTGTTTCAATAAAGTTTGTTTTCTGTTACTTAAGTTCTTAAAGTTCGATTTGAGTGTACTATACATTGTATTCACCCCCTCTACAGTGTGTGTATGACCTAACATATTATTTCTTACTATGCCAGGATACAAGTCTTTGTCCAAAAAACTGACAGCTTCCACTAATGCTCTTTCTGTCCACCCTGCATCAAGCAAAATCTGCATCTGTGTATCCAACAACTTTAAAACCAGTTCCCTTGGGATACCATAATCCCAAGTTTGGAGTCCCCTTCAAGTATCCAAAAATTCTCTTAACAACCATCAAATGTGATTCTTTTGGATTGGCTTGAAATCTTGCACATAGACATGTTGCAAACATGATGTTTGGTCTACTTGTAGTTAAGTAAAACAATGATCCAACCATTCCTCTATAACTTGAAATGTCTACACTTTTGCCTTTTCTATCTTCATCCAACTTTGTTGTTGTAGACGTAGGTGACGTAGGTGTAGAAGCAGGTGAACAATCAACCATACCAAATTTTTTATTAAATTTTTGACATATTTAGTTTGGCTGATGAAGATCCCATCACTTCTTTGACTGACTTGAAGTCCAAGAAAGTAACTTAATTCCCCCATCATACTCATTTCATATTCACTCTGTATGAGCTTATAGAATCTTTGGCAAAACTTTTCATTTGTAGAACCAAAGATAATATCATCCACATAGATCTGAACTAGGATCAGATCATCATCATGCTTTTTGTAGAAGAGAGTCTTGTCTATGGTTCCTATAGTAAAACAATGTTTAAGTAAGAATTCTGACAATGTATCATACCAAGCTCTAGGTGCCTGCTTTAGTCCATATAGAGCCTTGAGTAACTTGTACACAAAATCTGGAAATTATGGATCTTCAAAGCCAGGTGGTGTTGCACATAAACTTCTTCTTCTAACTCACCATTTAGGAAGGCACTCTTAACATCCATTTGATATACTTTGAAATTTGAATGTGCAGCAAATGCTAGAAAAATTCTTATTGCTTCAAGTCTTGCAACTAGAGCAAAAGTTTCATCAAAATCAATTTCTTCTTCCTGTGAGTAGCCTTTTGTAACCAACCTTGCCTTGTTTCTGGTAACTATACCATTTTCATCCATTTTGTTCCTGAACACCCATTTTATTCCAATTACACTTCTATTTTTTGGTGCAGGAACTAGCTCCCAAACTTTGTTTCTTTCAAACTGATTAAGTTCTTCTGGCATGGCAGATATCCAATCAGGATCCATTAGAGCTTCTTCAGTTTTCTTGGGCTCTACTTGAGACAGAAAGCATGCATGTAGGTACTCATTAGCAGTTGCACTTCTAGTCCTTATACCAACATTTGGATCACCAATTATTGCATTTGGATTGCGACTCCTATCCCATTTTCTGGTGTGAGTTGATTGACTGGTGCCTTCATCATTTTCTTCATTATCGGTATGATTTGTAGATCCTTCTTCTCTTTCTCCCCCTGAGTTTGTGCTATCAAATTCAGGTGTTTGTGATGAGTTTCCATTTCCATGATTTTCTTGTTCAGTAGACTCTTCATTCATCATTTGTTGTGCATTGACTTCACCTTCTTCATCAAAATCACTATTAATGTTGAGATTTTCAAATACAAGGGTTTCAGCTTCATTATCATCAAGGCATTCCAATCCTGGACACTTGTCATCATCAAAAGTCACATATGTGCTCTCCATAATTTTCTTTTGATCAATTACATAGACCTTATAGGTAGTTCTCTCCAATGAATATCCCAGAAAAAATGTTTCAAAAACCTTTGAGTCAAATTTTCCCACATATTCAGAGTTGTCTTTTAAAATGTAACACTTGCTTCTAAACACATGAAGATGCTTTATAGTAGGCTTTCTTTTAGACATGATTTAGTAAGGTGATTTTTCATGTATCTTGTTAATGAGATATCTGTTTTGAGTGTAGCATACAGTATTAACAGCTTCTTCCCAAAAACTAGTTGGCAACTTGGCATCTTGCAGCATTGTCCTTGCAGCTTCTACTAATGTTCTGTTCTTTCTCTCAACTACCCCATTTTGTTGAGGTGTTCTAGCAGCATAGAATTCCTGGACAATGCCTTTATTTTTGCATAATTCACTCAATGTTGCAATTCTGAATTATGTCCCATTATCACTTCTCAATCTCTTCACATAATTTAGATCTTCAGCCTGTTTTTCTATCTACTTTATGTGCTCAATTATGATGTGTGGAGTTTCATCTTTGGAGTGCATAAATTCTACCCAAGTATATCTTGAGAAATCATTCACCATCACAAGTGCATATTTATTCCTTGAAATTGGTTTTCTTGCTGATGAAGATGTATTCTTCTTTGTCAAATAGAACTTTAAAACCTTTATCTGCAAACTGGCTGATACTGAGAAGATTTACTTCAAGACTAGCTACCAATGCTACATCATTAATGACAACATTTCCAGAAACAATCTTGTCATATTCCATTATGAATCCTTTGTTGTTGTCTCCAAAGGTCACCAAAGGGCCAGCCTTCTCCTCAAATTGTGATAGCAGGGCCTTATCACCTGTCATATATCTGGAGCATCCACGCTCTATGATCCATATGTCCTTCTTCATTTTTCCCTGCACACAATGAGTTTTAAGTGTGTTTAGCAACCCAAGCAGTGTTGGGTACTTTCTTCTTGTTAACTGATTTAGCAGAAGTAGAGTTAGAGGTCTCAGAAAGAATAGGGTTCATAGATGTTTGTGCATTCTCCCTTGCAGCTATAGATCCAATACTAACTTCTTTAAGATCTACTCTCAGCTTGTGGAAACTCTTCATTACTTTTAGATTACAGAGAATGCAGTCAAATATATCACAAAATGAATAGGGATCATTTGCCTTAACTTCATTATACTTGCAGGCTCCCTCAACTGGCTTGTTAACCATCTTTTTACAAAGATAGGTTAGATGATTCACAGAGCCATACTTTTCACATTTCTTTCTTGGAGCATCTGCAACATAAACAAAGTTGTTGCTTTTGTTTATTCCAATTTCCCCATTCCTATTCTTCTTCTTTTTTCTTGCATTTTCAGTTTTTATTTCCTTGACAGGTGTCTTGGAATCTTGGTTATCCATGAGCTTCATTTTATCTTCAGTAACAGGAGAGCTTTCTTTATTTTTCTTTGCAGCATCTTCATCTGCTAGCTCTTATTTGATTATTAACTCATTTTCACTGATGTTAATTTCTCCAGCCTTGAACACAGGTGACTTAACTTTTCTCAGTACTGGGACATCTTCACTAGAATGCTCTTGTCTTTGTCATCTGCAACTTTCTTTTTACTATTCAAGGTCTCATAATCAAATCCAATAGCTATGTTAGCACATGGTTTATTTTTCTCATGATATAATCCAACCAACTCAGATGCTTTGTTGAAGGACTTTAATTTAACTTCATTTTTCCCTAGCTTCTCCCTTAACACAGCTTCAATCTCATTTGCACACTTGAGCTTGTTTTTCAAGTATGCATTTTCTTGTTTCACAGCTTCAAGCTCTACCATCAATAATTCAGTTTCTTGTTTCTCATTTTCAAGTTTCTCATTTATCTTTATTAGTCTGATAACTTCTTCATTAGCAGCAACCATACTTGTATGAATGTGAAACATTTATGTGCTCATCTTTTCAACAGTTTCCTTATATTGATTCATATTTAAATCAGTGGAGGTAAGATTTGGTACCTGTGTTTTTTTATGAGGATGACTCTCCTTGCTCCAAGGCAATTAGTGCATAATTTCCAACTTCCTCATCTTCATAATTATCAGAATCATCCCAACTTTTTCCCTCTGCAATATAAGCTTTGCTTTGTTATTTCTTTAGAAGAGCTTCATGCTTAGCTTCCAATTCAAGATAAGCTTTGTCTTTCTTTGCTTTCTTAGGTTTCCTGCATTCTGTAGCAAAATGGCCTAACTCATCACAGTTATAGCACCTTATCTTTGATCTATCAACATATCCAGTTTTGTAACCATTTTTGCTATCAGATGTGTACTTCCCTTTTCCTTTCCAGTTGTTGTCTTTGTTGAATGATTGTCCTTTACCCTTGAAGAATCTTGGCTTCTTTACTCTAATTTTAGAGAACTTTCTTGCCAGATAGGCCATTGATTGATCTAGCTCATCAAGTTCATCCAAGGTGTAGAACTCATCTTCTTCCAATTCCAGTATGACTTGTTCCTGTGAATCATTGTTTCTTTGCTCACTCGTTGAGACACTTGGAGTCTGGAATCTTGGCTCATCAATAGAGGTCTGGCTTTCATTAACAATAAGATCACTTGAACCATCTACAACATGCCCTTGACCAGATCTTAATGATTTCCTTTGAATCATTTCCAATTCAAATGTTTTTAAGATTCCATATAAGACTTCCAGAGTCAATCAGCTCAAGTCTCTCCCTACTCTGATTGCTAAAATTTTCTGTTCCAAATGGTCAGGGAGTGTGAGCAACAATTCAAGTTCACTTCTTCAACTTCATATTATTTATTATGTAGCTGCAAGTCATTAATTAGCTTGTTAAACCTTTCAAACACATCAATAATGCTTTCCTTTGGCTTAGCCATGAAACCCTCATACTGTGAAATCAGTATCCTTTTTTGATTTGACCTAACTTCCTCAGTTCCTTCACACAATATCTCTATCTTTTCCCAGATCTGCTTAGCAGTGTAACAGTTGACAATGTTGTTGTACATTAAATTGTCAAGTGACTCTATTAAGATCAGCTGTAAGCCACTATCTAGAGAAACTTTTTTCTTCTCAGGCTTACTGTATTTTGAAGGATCTTTAGGAGCATAATGAGCTGGAATGACCATATCTCCATCTATAGTATCCTCAAGTCTCCCTATAGGAGAGAATGGCCCATTCTTGAGAATCCGGATATAAAGTGGATTGGCCATCCTGACAAACAATAACATTTTCTTCTTCCATAGAGTGTAGTTAGTCTTATCAAAAGTAGGGATTTTGATGCTACTAATTTTCTGTGTATTCATTCTTCCAAGATCTTGAATCTGTTTACTTTCAGATTTTGCTCTGATACCACTTATTAGATAATGAATAACACACAGAGGGGGGGTGAATGTGTTTTAGTGTTTTTGAGCTTTTCTTGATTTGTTTATAGTGGTGAACAAAGTAAATTGAATCTTGTAGTGAACTGTGTTAATACTGGAATTAAGCATTTAATAATAAAGAACACAGATCTTCAAAACTCACTTAATTTTATATTAAAATTAAGAAAGTCTTGCTACAAAATTTCTAGGCTCTTTTATAATAAAGAGCTTAGTTGCTTCCTTGAGAGAATACAAAATTTCTGATCTAAATTGTTACAACTAAACAAAGCATCCAGTATTTACTTTATAGAACAGTAAACACTGGTTATTACACAGCATGCAACAACATGTACTAAACCCTATTTTTGGATAATCAAATCTTTCTATTTCTGACTTAGTGTATCTTTGCTAATCTTGCACGCCTGTGACTTTACTTTGTCAGTTAATCTTGGCCCTTGATCTTGTACTCTTCAAGATGCTTTTGTAGACTTGTCAATCCTACTGATTAGATTGTTTGTTGCTTGATAATCTTGGATATTGAACTGGTCTGCTATTTGTACTTTGAGATTTACCTCGAGATCTCCAGTTTTACGTATAGGGAACTTGACATCTCGATAAGTATATTGGCTTATCGAGATCTTTAATCACTCTATAGTTGTTTTGACTTGTAGAGGTCTCTGAGTTCTCTAAAAGAGAATTTAGCTTGTTGAGATCTCTCATCTTCATGTCTTCACTTTGGCTTATCGATATCTCTGAATTCTCTAGTGGAAAATAGACTTATCGAAATCTCGGAGATCTCTGTTGATATTTTGACTTGTCGATATCTCAGAGATCTCTAGTGATATTTTGACTTGTCGATATCACTAGAGTTCTCTAGTGATGATTTGACTTGTCGATATCTCCAATCTTCATGTCTTCAATTTGGCTTGTCGATATCTCTGAGTTCTCTTGTAGCTTTCCTGACTTCTATATAAGTCATTCTAAAGTTCTCGAACGACTTCTTTATAGCACTTAATCTGTGACTTGTAGAGATCTTGACTTAGAATATTTTTCTTAAAACAGATTTACTCAACTCCAAGCTTCTTCATAATTCTTCTGAGGTATGATCTTATTGATCTTCTTCCAGATAAAATTCTTAGGCTTGATACTGTTTACTAGAAAAAGACTCCAGTCTGCCCTAGAACATTTTTACAGACTTAAATGATATAATACAAAATGCAAACTTAGATTACAATACAACTTACTTAGGATTATCAATTTAACTTAGTCTTGTTATAGTACATGCATGTCTTGCACACATGATACCCTCTTTAAATAAAGTTAAAGTCATTTCTGGATGTGTAAACTCTGATATTAAGAATGTTAGCATAAACTCTGATTTAAGGTCTTCTGCTGCAAATGTTAACAAACTTAAAAAGACCAAAGAATCCAAGCAAGTCCGGGTCCTTAAAAAAACCAATTAATAATTTATCTGATTGCAGGGTAACATGAAAAATTCTATAGTTTTGGACAGTGGATGTCCATGACACATGACTGGAAATAAATCCTTGTTATCAGAGTTTAAGAAGGAGGTTGGCCCAAGTATTTCTTATGGAGATGGTAACTTAGGAAAGACTTTGGATACGACAAAATCAAACTTAGAAATGTCATCATTGAAAATGTAGCTCTAGTTACAGGACTCAAGCATAAACTGATCAGCATAAGTCAAATATGTGATAAAGGTTACTGTGTGACTTTTTATGAAGAACACTATGAAATTGTCAGTAAATCAGATTGCAAGGTTGTAATGACTGGTTACAGACATGGTAATTTATATAAAACCAGGGTCTCCACATATACTGATGGTTTTGAAATATGTCTACTTAGTAGAGCAACTATGGAAGACAACTAGAACTGGCACAAGAGACTTTCTCATCTCAACTTTAATACCATAAATGTACTTGTGAAAAAAGATCTTGTGAGAGAATTACACAATATAGTATTTACTCCTGATGGCTTATGTGACTTATGCTAGAAAGCCAAATTAAGGAAATCATCTTTCAAGAGTAAAACTGAATCCTCAATTCTTGAACCATATCATTTACTTCATATTGATCTTTTTGGAGCATTAAATGTAATGTCTATTGCAAAGAAGAGGTATACAATTATAATTATTGATGAATATACAAGATACGCATGGGTGTATCTCTTGAATACCAAGGATGAGACTTCATTCATTCTTTTTGATCATGTAAGGGAACTGGAAAAAAGGATCAACAAATAAAGTAAAGATCATTAGAAGTGATAATGGAACTGAATTCAAGAACAACACTATGAAAGAATTTTGTCCTCTTCCACCACGACTTACCCCTCCTATTGTCACTGCTCCTCAACCCGCTCCTGCTGTTCCACCAGCTCCAGTTATTCCTTTTTAGTTCGGAGAAGAAGTCCAAATCATTCTTTCATATGCGCATCTATTTATGTCCTCAAAAGAAATATTAAATTTGAAAAAAAATTAGGTTAGAAATTATAATTTGAATAATTGATATAGCTGTCTTAGGACTGAGAACTGGCTGTTGCTCATGGAATAAACACGTGTCCCGGTAACAATATTACTGAATGATTTTAAGGATGAGTTTGGGAACTTGGGAGAGTATAGGGAAGTAGGGTAAATTGGTTATGTTAAATTTAACACGTAAATTCCATGTGGCACATGCCATTCCAAGTATGTGGAAATAATATATTTCGATCAAATTTAAATTTATTACTTAATGTACAAAATTACAGAAACAGAAATTTGAATTTCAAGGATATTTATCATATAGGAGCTGCAGAGTTACACCATCTTCCTCAACAAACCTTCATGCAGGAAAAAATGACAGGATCTATGTAATTTCTCAGAAAAATATATGCTTGCAGGTTACAGCCGTCATATATTTATGTGGGGTAGACAAATTTGTTGGGCTGGTACATAACAACTTTACTGCGAATTTTAGGTGTCCCATATGTTACAAAAAAGTGGTGACAAAAGAAATTATACGAACCTTAATCTTAGGACTAAATAATTGATCATTTGGTTCGTTATGTTATCTGTGTGTCTAATAAAAAGCTAGGCATGCAACTATATAAAAATTTAATCTGTAAATTTATCATCAGGCTACACCAAATTTTACATATTCGTACTTCCCCCATTTCAATTTTGTGATAATTCGTTAATGATATTGAAAATACATCACTCTACACAAGTGGTCAGGGACTCTTCACAAAAGAAAATGTATTTTGTGATCTTCAAACAAATTTTAACTTTTGTACACCTAGACGCATAAACTTGTATAGCATAACTGGTGCTCGTATCGCGTAACAACCACCTGTGACACATGTCCCCAATCGTACCACCCTCACTCTTACTCTGTCCCACGAGCCCCCTCACTTAAACTCTCACTCTTTCCATCTATTTAAACCCCCCTTCTACCCATAAAATTATCATTTCCAAAACACACACCTCTCTCTCTCATACACACACCTCTCTCTCCCTTCCTCCTCTCTCTCAAAAATGCATCCCCCTTATCATCCACCTCCGGCTATGAACCATCCACCTCCTCCGATCACAATCGTTCTGACACCAACCACAAACCCTCAACCCCGACCTTTCTCTTCATCTTCTTCTCTTTTTTATCATCCACCTCAGGGTTGTTATTATTTAAAACCTCTAGCGATACAAGCTTCACCTTAGCCAATCATACATCTACCACCTCCATCTACCAACTCCCAACCCACCCTAACTCGTCCCTATCTCTACCAAACCAACCCACCCTTTTCTGATCCATTCAACTCTCAAACCAGTCCTTATTTTTCTCCACCACCGGTTCAAGCACCAGAGACTTTTCTTACACTGGAAGGTTATTTTCTTTTTCATAATTCTTATCAACTTCAACTCATATTTTATCCTTCACCAGGCTAACATGCCACCATCCGCTCCTCTTCTACCACCACCAGCTCCTCTAATTGTAACTGCTCCTCAACCAGCTCCTGCTATTCCACCAGTTTCAGTTATGCCTCTTTGGTTCGGAGAAGAAGGCCGAATCATTCATGCATGCGCGTCTATTTCTGTCCTCAAAAGGAATAATAAATATGAAAAAAATCCAGGTGAGAAATTATAATTCGAATAATTGATGTAACTGTCACAGGAGTGAGGACTGGCTTTTTCTCATGGAATGAACATGTGTCCCAATAAGAATATTACTGAATGATTTTAAGGTTGGGACTGGGAACTTGGGCGAGTATAGGGAAGTAGGGTAAATTGATAATGTTAAATTTAACACATAAATGTCATGTGGCACATGCCATGCCAAGTAAGGGGACATAACACATTTTGATCAAATTTAAATTTATTAACTAATGTACAAAATTATGGAAAGAGAAATTTGAATTTCAAGGATATTTATCTTATAGTAGCTGCAGAGTAACACCACCTTCCTCCACGGACCTTCATGTAGACAAAAATGATAGGATCTCTATACTTTCTCAAAAGAAATAAATGCCTGCAGGTTACATCCATCATATATTTATGTGGGGTAGACCAATTTGCGGGGCTGGGACATAACAACTAGACTGCGAATTTAAGATGTCCCATATGTTACAAAAAAGTGGTGATAAAAAAATGATACGAACCTTAATCTCAGGAATAAATAATTGATCATTTGGTTCGTTATGTTATGTCTGTGTGTCTAATAAAGAGCTAGCCATGCAACTATATAAAAATTTAATAGGTAAATTGGTCATCAGGCTACACCCAATTTTATAAATTCACACTTCATCTGTTTCAATTTTATGATGATTCGTTAATGATATTAAAAAATGCATCATTCCACACAAGTGGTCATGGACTCTTCACAAAAGAAAATGTCATTTTTGATCTTCAAACAAAATTTAACTTTTGTACACATAGACTCATAAACTTGTATAGCATAATCGACGTTCGTACTGCGTAACAACCACCTGTGACACTTGTCTCCAATCATACCACCCTCACTCTCACTCTGTCCCACAAGCCCTTCACCTCCACTCTCACTCTCTCCCTCTATTTAAACCCCCCACCTACCCAGAAAATTATCATTTCCAAAACACACACTCCTCCCTCCCCCCCTCTCTCTCCCTCTCTCTGACTCCCTCTCTAAAATTCCCCTCGCCGTCCACCTTCGACTACGAACCGTCCACCTCCTATGATCATAATCGTTCCAACACCAACCATAACCCTCAGCCCCCACCTTTCTCTTCATCTTCTTCTCTTTTTTATCATCCATCTCAGGGTTATAATTATTTAAATCATTCGGTGGTATAAGATTCACCTCAACCAATCATACATCTACCACCTCCATCTCCCAACCCACCATAACTCGTCCATATCTCTACCAAACCAACCTACCTTTTTTTGATCCATTCTACTCTCACACCGGTCCTGATTTTTCTCTACCACCGGTTCAAGCACATGAGGCTTTTCCTACACTGGAAGGTTATTTGCTGTTTCAGAATTCGCTATCAACTTCAGCTAATTAGTTTCATGATTTTAACCTTCGCCAGTCTTACGTGCCACCCTCCGCTCTTTTTCCACCACCACCTACTTCTCATGTTGTTAGTGTTCCTCAACCCGCTCCTACTATTCCACCAGCTCCAATTACGCCTTTTTGGTTCGAAGAAGAAGGCCAAATCATGTCACATTATAATCTTGCAAGGAATGATATTCTCAGCATTAATGGGCTTGTCAAATGTCGTCATTACCAAAGAATTTATAACATGTCACTTGATATCGAGCAAAAGGCAGCAGATCTGGTTAATCAAATTAAAAATTACACAACTGATATCGTGATGGAATGGTAAAGATGAGTTGGGTATTAACGGAAGGTTTATCTTGCACCATGGTTGTGGACGTAAGTGCGTTCCTTGTTATTTCAAAAGAAACGCATTTAATTGACTAGTTATATCTATTACTCTCCCAAACCATAAAAAATATCACGGTGAAACAGCTTCAGCACTTTGTCAAACAACAATGAGATATCCAGTACTCACTCGAACAAAAAAATCAAAACTTGTTTTGTTGATATATAAAATTTTGTACAAGCAACTTGGATATATGTGGCCCATCCAAGAGAATCAAGAGTAAAGTTTCGTGTAATAGTTAAATCTTATTTCTATTATCCGGTGTTTATGTTATTTGTTTATATTTTCATTTTAGTATATGAGGTTATTCGTGTAATAGTGAAATTTCTCTGACTGTACCTAGAGTTTGAGAAGAGCCAAATGACGCATCTGAGGTTAGTAGCAATCCAAGCTTGATAGACCTGAATTCCAAGTACACATTAAAAAAAAGCAAATCACTTTACAGACAACAGACTAACAAATGCATATAGACATAGACACAAAATAGTAAGAGATATCATAACGGATTTGAAAGAAAAAGAAAGGGCAAGTAGCTAATAATACAAGTAAAATGTAGAGTGCACTAGCTTAGAGCTGTTGTCATATACATAAAACATTTGAATATCAGATGCCATTATCATTCAAATTCTTCATGCTATTGAAAATTACACCATCTCTGCTATAACATATGTATCTACACAATCTATTATATGCCTAATTATTTAGTTGAGGTACAAATAAGGAGTCCCTTAATAATACATGACATGAATACTGTGCCTACCGAAGTGCTTTTCCAGCTCATTGAATCATGGTAGATACTACCAGATTATCGACTTTCGGGCTAGGTTATTGGGTAGGTTCCAATATGAAGCTCCAATATTTAAGTTTCGACTGTCAGTATGCTGTTAATGCTACTAGTTTTATGTGCACAATTTCCCCTTCACCAGTTAAGTACTGGCTCTGTTAAAATTTAATTAGGCATGTAATAAAGCTAGGTTTTGATCTTGTTAAAATTTAATTAAGGATGTAATAAATTTAATTAGGCATGTAATAAAGCTAGATAAAATATAATTAGGCATGTAAATATTTGTCCAGTAGAGCATAATTTATATTAAAATTACCTTAGTTACAACAAAAGTTACTACCCTGCAACAAGCCTTTATCAAGTACTGTCCAGCAGGTTCTTCTTGCTTCATTGCATCCCATTTAGAAATTCCTGCACTAAGTCTCGAGGGATAGTAATTTGGGTAGGAAGTAGTCCCAAATTTTGAAGTCTTTTCTTTCCAATGTGAGGGAGCTTGTAGTTATTATTTCCACCATTTTTCAGTATTTCGGTCATACAATTCATCAAGGATAACCATACATAATTTAGTGTTGTAGGTGTAACCTCTTCATGAGATTTGGCCACTGCATTGACCAGTTGACAAACCATTTTTGGTGCCTTTTTATGTTGCAATCCTTGTATTATTCTAAAAAAACTAAGGTCATTGATGTTTAAGTCCGGACTATTAGGGGGCTGATTTTCTAAAATAATATGGAACCCATCCGATTGAGCAACTTTGATAAAATCTTCGTCATTATCTTTTATGTGAGGCCTTGCGTTGTCTTGTTGAATGATTATATGTTTGTTGAGGTCAGCCGACCATTTAGCTTTAATAGCGGGTATGATTTTCTCAAGCAAACATTGCTTGACCACTAACTTATTGATGCTTTCAATGGGTTTCACTTCTAAAATACCTTTAGCTCTATTCTTGCTTGACCTCATAGCTGGTTCTTCAATGGTAAAAGGAAATATTCCTATTTTTCCATCGAACACACATACCCCATCTTCATTGTAACGAGGCCTCGCTATTGCACTCATAAACATAACTTTTGTTATAAAACGCTTTGACTTGCACGTTCGGTGTGGTTCCGGTTCATTTGGTAGAATGTAGTATTTTTGAGATTGCCTTGTCATATAAAAACATTTTTCATCTATGTGAACTACATCAAACATGCCTACATACGTGGGATTTGTATGAAGGGTTGAATTCTCGATATTCTTTAAAACAAACTTAACTCTAGCTTCCATATTGGGAAGAGTTAAAAATGGTTTCAATGTATTTGAGTGGGGCCTAATTTTCCCTCTTTGAACAAGTTTATGCACAGCAAATTTACTTATATTTAAGTGACATGCTAATGTTCTAATATTAGTTCTGAGGTGAAGAGGAATTAGTCTTACCTTTTCCAAGTCCAAAACACATCTTGTTTGACCACCCTTGTATTTTCTGTCCACAATTGGAAGTACACCTTCTTTGATTGCTTTAATGACAACTTTTCATATTCTTGATATTGTTATTCTACTGATCCCATAATCAGAAGCAAGTTGTTTGATCAATCCACTCTTGAGTTTGTTGTTGTTGAAGTTTAAAGATAAAATATGGCTAATCTGCTTTTTTCTGAATTTTTCAATCTCTTTTACCTTGTAGTTTCATCATGGAAAGCTGGAGTAATATTTAAATCTGGAAGTGGGTAAACTGTTTCCATCTTGCTGTTTGTTTGAGCACCTTCACTGAAGCCTTTGTAAAGTCTTATCTAACGAGTAGCATGTTTTTGTATAAAATGGCTAGCAAAGTCTGCAAGTGCTATATACAGTACTGTAAAGTGCAAAGTTTGTTCTATTTAAAGCCACTAAAAGTGGAACCAACTATTTGTAATTAAAGTTGTAATTTGGGCGGGTATTTATATAAAGTTTCCCACCCTTCTAATCTCTGTCCTTTTCTTATTTTATATTGAAACTTATTCAGGTTTATATGTTTGTTTCATTGATGCCTTGGTCTCCGTGTCCTGCCCTTTTGATAACTATTCAAAAGGACAGGGGGAGTATGTAATAAAAAGTAATTTTATTGGGGATGATTATAAAAAGGATTAAATCCTTAATTTATTAAATTGTTAAGTGGTAAAAGTAAAAAGCTACCTTTTCTAAAAAGCATAACAAAGATCTTATTAAAGTATTAATTTGAGAAATTATAAAAAGAAAAGTATTTTTTAAAATTTATTTAAAATTTTACTATCCTTTGAAAATATTTTCAAAAATACGGGTTGCAACCAAAATCAACTAGATTTACAACTTATTTTTCATATTCTGAATAGGAAGTGTTGAAGTGATTTTTTTATTGCATTTTATTTTGCATGTGGTTGTATTCGAGTTTGAATTAAGTTATAAAAATGTATTTTTACAAAAAAAATAATTAAAAAACATATTTTTATAAATAAAAACTTCAAAAACATTATTTTGCAAAAATAACTTAGAAAATTTCATATTTTTTAAAGAACTTTATTAGTTTTGGTAAAATGTTCGTATCATTAAACAAATTAAATATCCAACTTTCTCTGAATTTTAACCATTACCAAAGTGCAAATATACAACATCTAAATAGCTAATGTTATACAAATGTAAATATTAAAAAACTTAAATCTCAATTTTTATTATTAATGCAAATAATGATTAATAAACTAATAAATAATACAAAACAATTTATCTCGTTACTATACTTAAGTCAAATAAGTCAGATAATAGTCAAATATACATGTCAAACATATAAACATATAATATATAACTAACCTAAAACTCGTGGGATGCACGGTTATTTTAGATATTTGTTATTCGTAGTCTTACTTTTAGCGGTAGTCAGCATTTTATTATTTTTATTTTAATATTGTATTGATTATAATTGTTAATAGAGTAACTAATATGTTATTTTTTTACCCGATATCATTATATCGACCAACGAATTATTTTTTATTTAATTTTTTTATCTCGTTTCAATAGTATAATTATTTTGACACTGTAGGTAATATCTATTATTTTATTTAAGATTGAACACCGTCTATATCTACACAAATACTGTTCACACTCTTCTACTATGTTCGATTATATATAACTTTGTTTTAGGGGTTTCATAATTTTTAACGATAATATTATATAAGATAATTATGTCAAAATAATAAATTAATTAAGAGAGGACAATTAAGTAATTTCAGCAAGTATTGACCGGCTATCAGACTTTTAATTTTTAGTCTAAACATGTGCGATGCACGATTGTTTTACATAATTGTGATTTGAATGTTAATATTTTATTAAATATATTTGTTCAAACTGCAAGTATGTCTGAATAAATAAAATGTAATATAACTTTTATTATATTATAATACCTATTTTATAATAATTAGGTCTTAGAAAAAGATAATTTAATAAACTGGCTCAAAATATAGGTTCAATTTCCATCCGTAACAATTTCCTATCAATGTTGGAGAACTATTTTCGGGCAAAATATGTTTAGTTCAATCTTCATTCTTAATTTGGTTTATCAACATTAGTTTTAGAGACGTGAACATGATTCTTATCTAATTCACGATAAAACTCTTTTTTTCCCGTTCATTCTTTTGTAATATTATTGAAGATAATTATGTTAAAATAATAAATTAATTAAGTTGGGCAATTATGTAATTTCAACGAGTACCGACCAACTATCAAATTTTTAATATTTCGTCTATTATAATATCGTGTAGATTGATAGATTGAGTATCAGTACATATTAAAAAAAATTGTCCATAGTATTTTTAGAGAAAGATTTGTTTAATTTGGAGAAAATAAAAAAGACAACATGTTTTACTTAAAAATAGGTATAGATTAAAAAAATTATTTAAAATATTTGTAGAGAAAGAGTTGTTTTAGTTGGTGAAAATAAAAAAGATATAATATGGTTATATATTAATTAAGGGTAACTGAGTAAAATATTGACATTTTTTAAGGAAAAGTGATAATATAATTGAAGAAAAGACGGTACCAACCAAATTTAGTATGGATGCTCTTCTTGAAGATTTTCCAACCATTGAGGTTCCACTACTTCCGGAGGATAATTGCTTCGGTATGGATGTGAATTCACATGATCAAGTTCCTTCATTGATGCAAGTGATTAATGATCTTGATTTAATGGAGATGATCTCAAAAATTAATATCTAAGCTTATCTGTTCTGCAGCTTCACATGTTATATTTGTAAGGAACAAAGAGGAACATTTATTTCAAAAAACATATGCATACTTTTTCTTCTAAATCAACCATTTTATATAAACTTCGATTATTAAAAGAGGAACATTTCTTTTTTATTTACAAATATGTGGGAATAATTTGAAAGCACATCACAAAGTCACTTTAAATAATCATAATTTAGTACAATACTTGACCTGGAGCCGTTTCACTACAACTTCACCAACATTTCATTGAATCAACCAGTAGCTGTCTATACCGAGAGTTTGATTTTTTTAAAAAAAAAATTTTGGCTAAGTTGAACAATTAAGTTCAAACTTTTAATTTTTAATGCAGAGAATATACTCAGAAAGACCTGAAAAGTTGTCTTAAGGGTATTGGGTAATATATATATTCAGAATATATAAAAATTAAAAATGACCCCCTTAATTTTTGTCAAAAAAAAGATTGCCCCCTTTATGAGTTATAAACAAAAGTAGAAGTTAGGAATAAATGATAAAAAATGATAGATTTAAATATTGAACGAGCAATTCTAATTAAATCACTTTAACACCATTAATTTCAATTTTGATAGAATTATAATGAAGTTAATATGAAGTTGATTTGTTGTCGATCATGTCTTAATCCACGCAATTCTTTATTAGCCTTTGATTAAAATTCTATCCTTCAGAATTTGATCAAATACATTTTCTAATCACTTGAAGATCAGCTTTTTAATTATATAGTTGACACAAGAATCAAAGTTGATTTTCAAAATTTGAATGGTATTCTTGACCTCATTCAAAAGATGATTGAAAAACACAAAGATATAGGTGTAATTCGAGTCAGGTTTCGAGCCGGTTTATTTGAGTCGAGCCGGCTCGTTTAGTTAAACGAGTCTAAACCTCTGCTTGAACACGACTCGTTAATTTTCACGAGTCGAGCCGGTTCGTTTAGCTAAACGAGTCAGTTTTAACGAGCAGAGAGAGCCGGCTCGTTCAATTTTACACTAAATCGAGCCTAAAACGCTACCCGAATTCGGCTCCTTTAATTTCATGAGTTAGTTGAGCTGACTCATTTAATTAAACACTAAACCCTAAACTCATTTAATTAAATGAGCCGAAACCTCTACCCGGACTCGAACTCGAGTAGAGTCCAGTAAAACGAGTTCGAGTCAGGCGAGCTCGCGAGCTGCCTGGATCATATTACAGCCTTACACAGAGATATTGAATATCTCCGAGTGTGGTAAAATTGTCGGTGATTCTAACGGTTGCAACTGCAACAATTAAGAGAGGATTTTCAACCGAAATATTCTCAATAATCTAATATATAAGACCGTATTTTGCATTTTTTTCGAGCCAAACTCAAGCTTATTTTGAGCCGAATTTGAGCAGAACATGCCAAACGCTCGATTCGAGCTCGTTAAAAAAAATTCCGACCCCCCTTATATTTGAAGCCGGATCCGCCACTGGTTCCACAGAGTATACTAAAAAAGATGCAGAGTATTCTGGATAGATTAATCTGGAAAGGAACTCACGGTCGTTCTTGCCACTTTAAGGTTGTTTGGAACGTTGTTACCTTCCAAAGTCACAATGTGTCCTGGGATTTAAAAGTTTTATTACACTGAACAAGACAACAATATTCTATCAAGGTGAACTCTGCTTGGGTGTACTAGTCGAATCGCAAGCTCTTGTGGCCTAGTCCCTTGCCCTCCAAATGTCCTTGGACCCTTAAAAAGATTTATCATGGATGGTGTGCACTACGAATTTTCCCTATGGCATGATCCATGGTTAAGTAATAAGACCATTGTTCATCAAATTGACTTTCCTATTATTTATGTTCTTCTTGGTGAATATATTTGGGAACAATTGACTTCGAATCATGAGCTTGTTGTTGAATTTAGACATATTTGTTCCGTTTCTGGTGAACCTTTTTATACGCATGACAGTGTTATTTGGTGCAATTTGAAAACCAATTCAGATAATTAGAAATTTTTATTTTTGAAATAGTAATCACTAGCATAACTCGGGACCGTATATTTTGGCGATATACTGCCCTACATATGCAGAGAGGTCAAATCAAGAATCATTTAAACTTTAATTAAAGTTATATCTTATTTATAATTTTAAATTTTATTTGATTGAAAAACCTTTATACTGTAGTAAAAAAACCAAAGTGAAATGAAAGACTATTTAATCAAATGTACCGGGCCGAAGCAACAGTCTATATTTAGATGAGTCCATGACATGAGACCATGACCATTACATTAATCTTCTACTAAATAACCAACTTGGACATTTTGAAAGCCTAAAAGTAGTGGTTGAACCGCAAATCGATCCGCAATAATCGCAAATTCGTAACCGTAATTGACGCGGTTAACCGCAACCGTATTTGCGGTTGCGGATGACTATTTTCTTAAATCGCTCTTTGTGATTTGGTTCGATTTTTACCCCAAAACCGATTTGATCCGAACCGCGTATATCCCTACTAAAAAGCAAAGGTTGGCCCAAGAACCAACTTCAACGGGCCTTTTAACCCCGGGTAAACTTGTAGAAATCAGGTAGCTAAATAATTCTTCCCATTGCTCGAGATTTCTTTTACCAAGTTCTAAATTTAAGTAGTTGTTCTTGTGCATGTTGATTATAGGTTTCTCGGTTCGCTTATCCAAGTTTTATCTTAATGAAAATATTACTTGTAAATTGTATAAATTTTTGTATTAGGTGAAAACACCAACATTTTCATTTGAATGTACAGATATATTCATAATCATTTCTGTCACTTGAAGTAGTTTTTTTTATTTCAATATTTCACTTGAAGTAGTTTTTTCATTTGAATAATCAATTTTAGGTTGTACGGTGGCCAGATCCTTTTAAATTTAAATATTTAAAAAGACAATAGTTAAAGAGAAATAATTTATATGATTTTGTTGAAGATCTCATTAAAACCGGGATAATGGTAAATATCGTAAAAACTTATTTTTTAACAATAAAAGATTATACATAATTTGGGGCATCTATTCCCTCAATTTTGTTAATGTAATTGATAAGAATTGAGTGACATTTCTCAGGTTCTGACAATTTTGGATTCCACACTAGACGCACATGAGGAATGCGTCATTATTGTAGCATGTTAGCATAAGTAGTAGCGAAGATGAAGAAATTTAAACACGAGAGTAGATGCATTAGTTCTGATGTAGATGCATGACTTGGAAACTCCACGAGTTACAAAGAAACTTGAAAAGTTGCATTCTCTATTCTTATTAATCTTTAAATGATCCATGTATACTCATTTGAGTACTTACACAGTTGCACTAAATAAACATTTGTGTTGCCGTTTCTCCTCCAGCAGCACCCGTTTGCATTCACGGTAGCTGGCGAATCTCAGTTTACACTGCATTTACGATTAAAATTCAAAGAGGAAGAGAAAGGAACATTAGGAGAATACTTAATGATTTTATCAGATATGTATAGCGTTTTGAAGGAGTGTTAAAATAATATAAGATCTTGGAAAAGGTCATTCTCTAACACCTTAAGGTTTTAGAATAACTGGTTCTTTGACATGGTATCAGAGTCCAGGCTGACAGAGAACAAGTACTGAAAAACTTACCCATTGCAGTCGAACTTGGGATCAGCTGAATAAACGAAAGGAATTCCACATATTCCAAATAAAGAATCGACTTTTGGAATATTAGCTGGCCTATTTCTAGCACTCCGCTGGATGCAGTAACACAGGTTTTTCCTTTCATCTGTAGTATTAGCCGATTCAACTAATGCTTTATACGCGATGCAGCACTCCTCAGACGGCTCTTGATCCTGTCCTGTTCTGGTAAATGGACTGCACGCGGCTGATGCTCGCTGATTCTTTGGTCCACCACATTTAGGGGTCACCTCCCCTTGCGTGTCCGCGGACACCATGACTGCAACCATTATCACCACGATATACTTAACCGTCGTCATTGCTGGGCTGTGTTGAGCTGTACTTGTGTACACAAATTAGTATGTAAACAAAATGTTAAATGTATGAATGGATTGATGGATGGTCTGATATATGAACTGGACCATACCACTATATAGAGTCAGGTTAGGTGCAATTAGGTCACTATGATCAAATGGCCATTGGCTTGACTAACACAAGGATAGAACAATTTCATTCAAGTACGTTACTAGTCTCAAGTTAGGCTTCCTTTGCAGTTGCATGTTTTTAGATCAAAACAAGTGACATTACAGAAGAATGCAAGGCAATTTAGGCTTTTGTATAAAGAGATTTGAAACAGTTACTCTGAGTCTCTGACTCACATAAAAAATTACCTACATATAAAACATCATTTTATGAAATAAAAAATATTACTTATATTTAGTTGGCTAAATTAATTAGTTATGATTATTTTAGCTAAGGGTTGTATAAATGCTCCAATGGTATTAGATTATGCATTGGAGCGATTCAAAATTTACATATTATCTCTACCATGTAATTTTAGCTAAGGGGTCTCGGAGATGCTCTTTTAAGGTTTGAACCAATTTGGCCATTTTCTGCAAATGTGACCTGTCAGGGCTCTTATTAGTTAAAAACTTAATGATTTGTAGCTTCCACTAGGAAATGGTAATCTTTAATTATGGTGATTGTTATTTATTATTTCATGTGGGTTGGAATATAAAGTGTAACCATTCATGTTAGTTTCTGGCCAGATCATATGAAATCAGCTGTGAATATTTTAGACTACATATCACTATATCAGTACATTGCCTGGTAACTTCCCTGAGAACTATAACTTTGAGGTTCAGTCTGTCCAGATACTATGCGTGACATGGCAAAGTTTGCTCTGATTATATTTGCTTGAATACAAGGTTCTGTTTTAGTTATGGCAGACGAAATTAAGGACTTTGCTCTTTAGCTTATCACGAGGGAAATACCTTAATAAATTTGACTGGAGTAAACAATTACTAAGTTTTGCGTACATCCCTCATGACAACAGATAGAAGAAGGCAATCGTTGTCTGGCAGATTCTAATTGACAGATTCATTGACTGTAATTAGGGATCCAAACCAGCTGTAACTAGCAGTTCTGATACAATCAGGCTGCAGTTAGAGATGGTAATTAGCAGATTGTGTGTAGATAATAGGAGATAACTAAGCTATAATTAGTTACAGTAATTAGCAGATACATCTTCTCTATAATTGTATAATGTGTGTATCTCTTGTGTATATACGGAGTAAAAGGATATTAAATTAATTTAACTTTGATACCTAATGCCGTAGGTGATTCTTAATTTTTGACATTCTTCTATATGATGTAATTTTTTTTTGTCAAAAAACGTACTTGCATTACTTATAAAGCTTCAGAAAGAAGTACATGATGAATAAATTCAGGGGCATTTAAATGCCATTCCCTAGACTCTACAAAGAATATGCCACCCTCGCAGGAGCATGAGCAGCACTATTCGCATATCTATTTGCAGATCTACGTGTGAAACACACCTCCACTTCATCATTGCGATGAAACAAATCCATACAATCTCGAACGATGGTTGCAAAATAAGATCTTCCAGTAACACCGTTGCAGGCCTTTGCCAGAACTTGAGAATCAGTCTCAAATATGCATCTTCGAAAGTCCTTGTCTTTAAGCCAGGACAAGGCTTCCTTGAGGGATAAAGCTTCAGCTTCCCTTGGCGGCACCAGCCCTTCTCTTCTTACACTACGAGCTAAAAGAAACTGGCCATCTGCTCCTCGAACAATACTCCCCATCCCAACATACCCAATGTCTTCAAACAATGCCGCATCAATGTTTATTTTTACCCAGTTTTGCTGAGGTTTCTCCCATGTACTCACAGCTATCGGTCTTCTGGTATGACTAACATCACATAATTTCTCAGCCTGAGCTTTCCTCCATTCAATCAAGAGATTTGCTGCAGCTGCTTTTATTTAACAGGTGTATTAGTATCTTTGTACTTGTCATGAGTTTGGTTTTATTGATGCATGTGGTAGATAAGTTTGTATGAGAAATCTCAACTGAATTTGTAAACTACACCACATTACTAAAGATGGTATCCACTTCCAATAGAATAACTGGTGAAATTTAGCATAAGATGACATGAGCTTCCAATATTAATAGCACAATTGATGAAATTTATGGTGCTTGTCTGGCTCTTACCTTGGTTGATTACCTTCCTTTTCTATGATGTATATTTCCTCCCGTAAAAATATGTCAAATCTTTATGTAAAACCATTTAGCTGAAAGTTTCTGCTTGGAAAATTTGGGTCGCTTCGGCCATCTGATGTATCCGGCCATCATGTAATAGACAGTGTCCACTGACCCAAGTTGAGGATTTCATGAGTGAGTTTGCAGCATCTGTGGTGTTTTTCATTCTTCTGAGTCTTGCTTGGTCAATTCTGAGTTCTGCACAGTCTAAAAATATACGTCGAGAAAAATTTATGTTGCCAAAAAAAATATTCACTAATCTGATAATAGGAGAACCTGAATGTTTGTTAAATTTCACTTTGTGGTAGATCTATATATAGGGACGAAAGTAGGGGTACAGAGTGAAACGAACGTGAAGACTACAAGACCACAAGTCTTGAGAATGTGCAGGAACTAGAATATATAGAATTTCACTCCCCGGAATCCTTAACAACTTTCCAAGTTATACATACAAGTTGCTCCTTGCAAAGGAGTATTTCTGCTTTTCAAAGAAGATCAATAGACATCTTAGGTGTAAAAAATGGTTGTAACGATAAGTAGTAGTAACATGACTGCATCATCCAAATTTGTTTTTATTTGTATTTTCTTTTTCTTCCAGGATATTTTTGGAATTATGATGAGACTATGAGAGTGAGTCTGCCTGCGCTTTCAAGCTATCATGGGAACAATCTACTTCATTTGTTTTGCTTGATAACTTTCATTTTCTTTTATAAGCATGGTTAATTTCTGTGGAATTGTATGTATAGCACATTCTTTGTATGAGTGAGTGGATTAGGAAGAAGATTTATTTCGCAACTTGATCCTGTTATGTAGAACAGGATCAAAAGCAGACAATTGCAGAGAGTTTATGTTTCGGGTACTGAGGCCTAAGGCAGTTGCAGCAAAAGCTACAAATCTGTTTTAGGTAGGTTAAATCCAATGGTGAACTTTTAAGAAAACATGTCATGCTTTGTGAACCTACTAGACACTCTGAAACTAAATTTCTTACCCATAGCCTGTATTTCTACTAGAAATGACTGTTTTCAACAGAGAAAGATCAGCTCTAACAAAATATATTATTGCATTTTTAAGTGCCTTAATATTTTTCTACAACACATCAACAACAGTTCTTACCAGCGATCCCAAAGTCTAAAAGTCTAGAGATGTACAAAAAACCTAGGCTCGAAAATCTGGTCCGACCCGATCCGGTCAAAGCCCGGTCAAGTCCGTTACGGCCCTGGCTTAGGGTCTCGACGGGCCCTATATTTTTAGCCAAAGCCCGGCCCGGTTAAAAGCTCGGCCCGGCCCGGCCCGGCCCGATTTAAAACCCGAAAAAGCCCGGTTAAAATTTGATTATTCTAATATATTCTTATATATTTATGAATTCACATTTATTATAAATATAAATAATACTCTAAACATATATATATTTACATATTTTGTGATTAATAATATTATTTATATACTTCATTGCATAAATATCACTATATATATTTAGATAACAATGATAAAATATATTATTCTATAAACATGTTTATTTTTTGCCGAACTTAAATGTTTTCAACGAAATAATGTTTTCATAAAATATTCCATGTAAACTAATACATTTTTACGATGATCTAGTTCTTAACATATGTAGTCTTTAGAAGCTCTAATAAAACTCGATCCGATTTAAATTGAAAAAAAGCTCAGCCCGATCCGATCCGGCCCGAAAAAAAACCGGTCAGGCCCGCCTCGAGGGCCCAAACGGGCTTTAACATTTTCGGAAAGCCCGGTCCGACCCGACTCGATCAAAGTCGAAGTCCGGCCCGGTCAAAGCCCGGATTTTTTAATGCCCGATCAAAGCCCGGCCCGGTGGGCCTTTTGTGCATCTAGAGGCCATGTTTTACCATTGGGCTTGCAGCTGATTCGGAATAAATAACTTGTGTGTTTGACATGGCCCAATAGCACCCGGCCCATCAAGTATGTACTAATCCAAGCCTATTCGTAACCAACTTCCACCATCATGATGTGCAATCATTATGCAAGCCAGAACATTTTGGGCAATGCGGGCTCTCCGTAATTATTCTGACCCATAAATAATATAACCGAATCATTCTCAGTTTTTACTCATACTAGTTTATAGCCCGTACTTTACACACGGGGAGCTCAAAAATTATTTAATAAAATAAATAAATAAATTTATAATTTAAATTGAATAATATGATTATGAAAGATTAAATTATCTATATAATAATTGTATTACATCTACATATTATGATAAATTTATTTAAGAACTATTTTCGTTACATATGTTAATTTTATGTTATATATTTTATGAGATTATTTCTATAAATAGATCTGTTAAAATTTAAACTTTACTTCAAATTTGTATTAAAAACTTACCATAGGTGGTTTTAAAAAAAAACTTACCATAATAACACAATTCATATTTAAAATTGTATTGTAAAGTTTTTATAATTAAAATGGGTCATAATAATTAAAATGGGTCATAGACTCATAATAAGTATATGGATCTTTTATGAACCTAATATGGATACCAAACCTAAAAATGGATAGTCCACCGGGTCAAATTAAAGTTAAAAATCATATCTGAACCAAAATATGGATACCAAACCTTAGGAAAGGGTTATCCAGCAATTTATAATATATAGATTATTACCAAGTTTTGAGACTAGTAAATATGATTTGAAAAAACAGGGGCAAATTATTTGAGGTTTAAATATTTATAATATAAAAATTTTAAAAATAAATCTGTAAATATAAATACAAGCTGTATTTATAAAAATATCGCGATACTATATTTGTTTTTTAACGATTATCTTTAATATGAGCAATCTCATACGGTAAATATTATAGTGTTGTTTAGGAGATATTATAAAGGTATGACCATCTTTATTTCATACGATAAATATTATATTGTTGTTTAAGAGATATTATAAAGTTATGGTCATTGGCGGATGCAACCTTGTGCATGGTGTGTCAAATGACACACCATTATTTCAAGGAAAAAAAGTTTTCTTTTTTTTCCATTTGTGTTAATCAGGCTTTTGTTTTCATCTCTCACCATCTCTTTCTATCTTTATTGTCTAATCTTTGCAAATAAATTTTGGTTTAATTCTCCAACTTGTAATACCCGGTTATCTCGTATATAATGAAGTAATAAAATGAAAAGAGACGTAGTTCATAATTTTTTTATAAAAAAAATCAAAGAGATATCATGAATTTTTACTTTTAATTACATATAAGTAATTGTTTAGCATATAAGTATCAAAAAATTTGAAAAAATCTAGTGAAAATTATATATAAAAAATTGAATTTGCACCACCGACTTATGACATACTCACTTTTAGGTTTTAGTACCTAGTGAAGTACGCAGTACTTCCGATACTTCCAGATAAGCTAGACTTATAATTCGCAACTGATAATAAATAGAGTCATAAAATATTTTGAAACAATATGAAATGATCAAATATATTTGTTAGTATTAGTAATTACGTAATGAGACACCATTTTCAAAATCCTGCGTCCGTCACTGGTTATGGCCATATTTATTTCATGTTATTAAGTAGCTGATAGGATTATAATCTTTTAAATTATCTAATCCCATGTTTATTTTATAAAAAATTAGTGAAGGATTATATGATAATTATATAATCTGCTCTCATACTTGATAGGAAGAAATATATTTTATCTCCTTTTACAAGTCTTTTTAAAAAAAATATAATTCTTGCGTTGAAATCTCATGTGAAACAAATATAAAATTAGAAAAAATTTAAAAGATTATATTTTAATTCAATGACTATTCTTCGAAACAAAACTAAAATAAATTTTAAAGAATTATGATTTAATCATATACTTAATTTTTTCAAATAAAAAAAATATAATAGGGAAATTGTCAAGAATACCAATTTTTGGGTAATTATTTGCAACTCTGCTATCTTACTTAAAATCTTGCAAATTTACCATCTTTTTAAACATACAAACAATTAAATTGTAAAAATATCATCTTCATCTTCCCATTTCTTTTTTAACTTCTCTGCCCTCATCAATCTCCACTCCTTCCTCCCCTCTCTCCTCCTACGCCTCCGATCCAATCTTCTTCGTCTTCCTCTCTCCTGATTTCAACTCCACTTCCTTCTCCTCTGCCACTCTCTCCACCGGATCCTCCACCGCCCGTGCCGAAAAGCTCCAACACACCATTCGCAATCTCGAAACCCTCCTCTGCTCTCAAGTTCTCTCTCACCACACTCATCTCCTCTCTCAGCTCTCTAATCTTCACCAGGCTGATTCCTCTCTCTCTCATCTCCGATCTCCTTTCTCTACTCTCCACTCCTCGCTTTTACGCCTCCGCTCCGAGATATCCGAGCCGAATAAGGTGATCAAATCGGAGACTACAACTTTCCAATTTACATTATACTGTTTTGTATTTACAGTCGATTATTCAGTAACTTAGGTTATCGAGGAAATTAAGGGGGTTGATGAGTGTGGAGAGTTTGGATTTGTCGAAATGTGCTCAATTGTATTACGAGGTTATGAGTTTGTTTAATGAGAATGAATTAGTTGATTTTGGGGTTGTTTTGTGGTATTAGTATTGATCCCGCAGGAGCATTCATTTTTCGTCATTTGCAATCATTTAGGCAACTTATTTTGCAACTAAATATAATTTTTAACAGATGTTTTCAAATTTACATTTGTGGTTGCATATATGGTTGCGAGCAGTTGTAGATATGGTTGCAAATGCAACCTCCGTATTTTTGTAAATATTTTTTGAAATATAGTATTTTTGCAATTTGTTTTAAAAAATGACACTATTTTTACAAAAAATTTGTAAAACTTAAATATTTATGAGAAGCCCAATATAATATTACTTAATTCATAAAACTAATAATAATAAAATTAGTTATTCTCAAATTATTATCAAGTGATTATAATAAACATGGCTATAGTGTTATGGGTACATACATCAGTTTCAATATAAAGTGAAGAATTACCCAGTAGTAGGGGCTATATTGATGAAGATGAGGGGCTTAGTTAAATTGATGATGCGTAGCAGTAGAAGCATGAAAATATACAATCCATACTTATATGTATCTTCTTCAAGATGTTATTCTAGACCTGCGACCGTTGGTAACTCTTTTTCCCCGTTTTCTAATTACCCAGTTTAGCCCAAATGTATCAATTGCTATTGACTGTGTAGACCTAGACTTGATTATGAAGTTTGTAGTTAAGTAAGTTCTGCGTTTGATAGTTGCTCACTCGGAGAATTTACGAGAACAGATACTCATCCATAAACCATATTTGTAAAACAAAAAAAAAAGTAACTGCTCTGGTTTCTTATATCTTTTATTATAAATAAATAATTAATTAATGATTTTGATTGATGATTGATTAATTTGACACAGAAGGTGAAGATGGAATTATAAGAAAGGGAGATATGATTAACTTAAATGACCTCCTTTTCACCAAACACAGGGATTACCTTGTCAAATATGATGATGCCCAACAGGTATTTATCTCATATACATGCCCTCCGTTTGTTAATCAGTTCACGGATATTACATGCAAACCAAAACTCAAGCTGATAACACATACATGTACTGTGAGTTTTGTAGGTGAAGGCTGCGCATTTGGCTGGCAAGGTTACTGTGTTGTATTTTGTGCCATTACGCCCTGTTTATTCCAACACGTCTTCGAGGTCTAGATCTTTCTTGATAGACACGTACACTTATTTGCTGCCTGATAATAATTTTGAGGTTGTGTTGGTTGCTTATGGGACTTCAGAAGATAAAATTTTAAGTGATTCTTATACCAACTCCAAGAAGATTTTTGAAGTAATATTTTCTTGCATGCCATGGACTGCCATTCCATTCTCGGATATTTCATCAAGAGAACGTCTGGCTAGTAGATTTGCTATTCGCTGGCCGAGTCGTCACCCTTCTTCGGTTGTCATTGATTCATCGGGCATGGTTCTGCAAAATGATGGTTGCGACTTATTTAAAAGATATGGAGGTCTGGGCTACCCTTTTAGCGATGAATGGATTCAACATTTAGAAATTCAAGATGTTGCAACTGCTAAGAAGCCTTCTTTGAAAGCACTCTTGGCTTCCCCAAAACGTGATTATGTCATCTCAAACAAAGGGAATAAGGTATGGATGTGGCATAAAAATGTGTAGTTGACAACATTGCAATGGGTTTAAGAATGATAATTCTACTCAAACGAGACCTGTTTTGATTAACATTTTACTCTATAGGATTATCATGAATTAGTCTATTACTTCTGGCAGGTACTTATTGACGCTCTTGGAGAAAAGGTGGTAGCACTATATTTCTACGAAGAGGGTATTACTCCTACAGGCGTGACGGCAAATATTAAGAGAGCATATAAAGAGTTTGCCCTAAATAAATCGTGTTTCGAGGTTGTGCTAGTTTATCTGCATGGCACAAGTGAAACTATTGGAAAAACTAGTGAAGAATCATTTCGGAATACATTTGAGAACATGCCTTGGTTGGCAATTCCCTTTAAAGACCCAAAATGCGAAAGATTGGCGCGCTTTTTTGGTTATCCTAATAAGCAGAGTTCTGAGGAAGCTCCTACACTTGTAATCTTTGGGCCTCATGGGGAATTTATTGAACCATGGGGTGCTGACATAATGTACAAATTTAAGCTTCCTGCATACCCATTTACTCGTGAGAGAGTTGCCAAGTTATACACTGAAAAAATACAGCAACTGAAGCTGGAAATGCTCTGGGAACAAAATACTATCTTCAGACGGAAGGATGCGAGTGAGGTCAGTTCTTTTAATGTTTTGATATCTTGTCTTTACTGTTTTGACTAAAACCTTTTATGTCCAGTTTATTTCCTGTTATATTACTAATTTTCTATGTCCTTAAAAAGTTAGTTGCGTAAAGAAATACCGGATGTTTTATATCTAAACTTTGACTAACATTATTGGGGCTCTTGATACCAAATCAATGTTAGACAAATTTCTTGTAGAACACAATATAAAGGCTAAGCTAGACAGATTGCAGTGCAATGCCTAAACCATAGCAATAGAAGAATCTCAAAATTAATAATTTATCAATCTCAGGATTATGATAAATTACATCTTGTTTGTTAGGATAACTTTCTAACTAATCCCTATAACAAGACAGCTATTTATGATTACTGCTAATTAACTACCAAAATTAAAGAATTTCGTGATATTCCCCAACTATGAACTATAATAATTCTAATAATCTGCTTATCTTAAATAAGTAAGCTTCTAAATAGATTACCAACTCTATCCTTGATTACTATCATAAAATAAATACAAATTAATCTTTTACTTCCTTAATCACTGTCAGACTCTCAATACAACATTCAATTATTCATTGCATTATGCATTATGGGTTTGGAAGTTTGTTAACTACTTGTTTTCATTATAATCCTACTTTTTAGGTTCGATTTTCTGAACTTGTTGGAAATAGAATAATACTCTTTTTTGAGGGTCATGGAGAGAATGGTTATCGTAAAGAAAGGGTAGTTGAATTCCTAAGCATGTTAAAACAGAGCTATTTTGACATGAAGGGTACAAGTGATGAATTTGAAGTGATATACATCATGCAAGGCGAAACAGAATCTCCCTACAAATTACAGATTGCAGATCTGCCATGTTTTTTCTCACTAGCATCCGATTTGTTACCCATTGATCTTAGTCAGTATCACTGTTATTGTCACCTATTGCTGGCACGCAATATTTCTTTTCATTCGTGTGACCAGTGTGACAGATGGACTCATCGTTCTCGTTATTCTTCAATTCTTGGCTTTGATGAATATGGAAGAGTTGTCAGGAAATCATCATACTTTACTGTTCGTGATAGTGATTTTCCCTTTTGTGGCAACATGGAAGAAGAGGCCTTCTACGAATTAAAGTGTTATTACTCGTGGGGCTGTTCTGACGATAAGCATCGGGGGCTGCGGATCAACTCATACCACGTAAATAAGAACTTACCTCGGATATATAGCTCCAAGAAAAAACATAATAAGCGGACATAGAAGTGTGTGTGCATTGTAAGTTGGCTTACCTTGATGCCAAGTCCAATAACCCATTAGTGTCGTTGGTTTCGTAACTTAAAATTGGTATTTCTGTTGTTTGAATTCAGTTTAACTACTTGTACTTGTGCCAATGCACGGATGTGTCTTTGAATTTTTCATTATACTGATTTAAATACTTATTAGATTATTATTGACATTAATATATTACACACACCGGTTATCTAGTATCCCCTCGTATCCCCTCGGGATTTTATTATACGGTTTGTTTAGTATGTGCCCATGAACACATGCTAAGAAAGTGTGATAGATGAGTTGTAAAAATTTGATTGATGAGAATTTTTGTGGATGTAGGGGTCCATCATTATTTATTAACGAGTTCTCCACCAATCAAATTTTTACAACTCATCTATCACACTTTCTTAGTATGTGCTAATGGCACGCACTAGAAAAATTCTTTATTATAAATAAGTCAAACCGGAAAGGTTATCAGATTTATTATTTTGGTCGACAGAAAGGTCGTTACAAACTTATAACAAGTTTGATTCTGTAATTAAATAAGAAACACGGTCTTCCCATGCTTATTTCTGAAAAATATGAACATTACTACGATAGAATGTAGGGGTGCACGGACGAATCATTCATCATTCAACCGTAATAATCGCTAGCAATCAAGCCGCGTTTTACAGATAATCGTGAAATGTAGGTTGATTACAGATGAAAATTTTAGTAATCGCCTATTTCCGAGTGAAATTATTTTTAACATTTTATTATTATTGATTGTTATTATTTCTATTTAAAATGTATAATCATAACATTAGATACGATTTTTGTTACAATTAAATACTAGATACTATAAATAAACTTGTGCGAGGATAAATGGTTTAGCTTACGGTGGCTTGGGGCACAGAATAAATAAATTTATATAAAAATCAAATTTGAATTTAAATATTGAATGGGTATCAATTTAATAAAATAAATAAATTTAAGGAAATGTGAAACAATAATGAAAATCATTTGTCAAAGGTAATCAACATTGATAATTATATTACGTGATAAGAATATAAGTGCCAAATTTATTAAAATTTAATTTCAATTGTACCTGTATATAAAATATTTAAAAATACACTTTATCTTTTAAATTTATATCACAAATAAAATGAAAGCAGGTCAAAAGGAGATATAGAACAATAGAAGAGAAATACATTTTCAATAAATCTGCTCTCATAAGTTCTCCGGTGAGCGAGAATCGAACCGGATCAACAACTACGAAGTTTCGACCTCTGGCACCTCTGGCTGACCAACTATGAACCACACTTTTGCTGCACACTATTTCTTGTGTAGTAACTGTTTACAGATAATTGTTTATGAATTTAACCAAAACTATACATAATTGTTTATCTATAAACAGTGCCGTGGGAGCATATATATTTATACACACAAACACAAACAAATTTTTACTAGATTTATAATATAACATATACCTAAACACATTCGCTGTATAATTTAAATCGAAGGTAATAGAATAATAATGAGTTCAAATCGCATAGTACACATAATAACGTCTACTTACCAGGGACGTTTAATACCAAATGTCCAACATGTCCGAGTAAACAAAAACATGATCAAGCAAAGTCATCTCATTCAGATCCATCTCCTTGTATACTTTCATTGGTTGATTCTGGCGAGGTACACCATAAACTGGTCAGTCATCTTGGCCATTATACATCCACCAAGAGCAAAGATGACGTAATTCGGAAAAAGCCTCATTTTCCATACTGCCAGCATAAAACGGGAAATCCATTTCCTCATCCTTAAAAGAAACCATCAGTGATTTTCTGACAACTTGTCCATCTTGATCAAAGGCAAGCATAGAAGATCTTCGACGCCATTCGCCAAATTCGCCACACCAACATCCACACCAAAAAGCAGAAACAACTGGTACCGACAAAAGGTGACAATAACAACAAAACAAACTAAGATCAACGGGTAAAAGTTCAGATGCAGGTGATACAAACCATGACGGGGCATCTTTCATATGCTCAATGTATTGGGATTCTTTTCTGTTGTTCGTGATGTATATTACTTCAAACTCAGCGCTTGTGCCCTTCATGTTAAGGTACCTTCCTTTTAACATATTTAGGAACTCTTTTGCATATAATTTTCTACCATCATTGGCCTCAACTTCATTACCCTCAAAGAAGAGTATGATTCTCTTTCCAACAAGTTGAGAAAACCCAACCTACAACAGTGGATTATTAAGTAAAATAAGTAGAGAAACAAATTTGAAAACCATGAATCATACATACAGTGCATTGAGTTTTAAAAACCACAGACGTTTTACTTTGATAATTAACATGGCCTAATCAGATTAAGGTTAATCTTAAATAATAACAGAACAGGAACTTCAAATGAACCTATACAAAAAACTTGAACTCTGTTATGCTATGCCTATTAGAAACTCCATAATTCAAGGAAGACGAGAGAAAACACATATATGCATTAAATTAAAGAGACGTAATTTCTTTGTAAACATATTATATCTATTCAAATCTATCTTGTTTCAAAAAAAAATTCAATTCCATCTACATATAATGCCCAACATGCACAGGCATATGTGTGTGTGTGTGTTTGTCAAGAATTATACATACATGTATAGATATGTTAATTAACCTGATAACCAGATGGGATATCTGATGGTTTTGTTTATTGTAATGCAAAAAGTGTTGGTCAGATCGATTTTCAGTATTTCTTAGGTAAAATACAGAATTAGTAATATGAATGTAAGATGTCAAAAAAACTAACCTTGCTCCCATCTTTTCGTCTGAAAATAGTGTTCTGATCCCAGAGCATATCCAACGTCAGTTCCCTTACTTTTTCAGTGTCCGACTTGGCAACTCTGTGACGACTGAACGGGTATGCTGAAGGCTTAAATTTGCTAATAAAGTCAGCACCCTGACGTTCAATGAATTCCCCATGTGGCCCAATGATAACTAGTGTATAAAGCTTCATATCATGTGGATCACCAAAAAAGCGCTTCAACCTCTCACATCTTGGGTCTCTGAAGGGAAGGGCCAACCAAGGCATAGTCTCAAATGTATTCCGAAATGTTTCTTTACTCGTATTATCAGTGGTTTCACTTGTGCCATACAGATATACGAGCACAACCTCAAAACAAGATTTGTTTTGTGCCAACTCTTCATATGCTGTCTTAATATTTGTTGTCATCCAGTCAGGAGTAGTACCCTCTTCATAAAAATATAGTGCTACCACCTTTTCTCCTAACGTGTCAACAAGTACCTGGGAGTAATAAGTAAATTAACGAGAAGAAGAAATATAATAAAGCATGAATTATCAATAGTAAATTTATCGAATGTCCAATCCATCAAAATGTTTTATGCCAAGGCATTCATACCTTATCCCCTTTGTTTGTGATGACATAATCATTTTTTGGCGAACCCAAGAGCACTTCCAAAGAGGGCTTCTCAGCAGTTGCATCATCTTGAGCTTTTAGAAATTCTATCCTTTCATCGCTGAAAGGATAACCCAGGCCTCCATATTTTTTGAACAATTGACAACTATTATTTTGCATAACCATGCCAGATGAATCAATGATAACTGAGGTACTGCAACACCGCAGTCTGTCGATACCAAATCTACGTACTATACGTTCCCTAGATGTAATATCTGGGAATGGGATGGCAGTCCATGGCATGTGATAAAATATAGATTCAAAATTAGACTGGCTGTAATGCAAATCTTCTGCAGTCCCATAAGCGACCAAGACAACCTCAAAAACATTATCAGGCAGCAGATAAGTGTATGTGTCTATCAAGTATGATATGGAAATCCTCGAATACACATAATCATGATGTAGTGGCAAAAAATACAGAACTAAGACCTTGCCTGCCAATTGCGATGCCTTCACCTACAAAAGTTAACAGAATATTATCTCTCTTAAAGTAATGATATTTTAGTTTGCGAGTCCAAATACTATACACAATATAGTCTCAAATGTTATTGAACTCATTCTACAGTCAGTCATTACAATGAATAGACACATTACCTGAAATCACTCACACATCTGCTTTGAAGTCTAAACCTGAACTGAACTACTATATATATATATACACATAAACAAAAGGATTTTGTTTCATTAAAGCGCGGTCCAAAAGCTATGGTTGGCCTATAGTTTTGGAGAGAGACCAACCAAGTGTTAAGAGCAGGACCAGCCATGAAAAAGAGAGAGAAATCACATATAAAAGAGAGAAATATATGGAAAAATGCATATGATTCCATGATATTCTTATAAATATACATACAGAAAATAATCGAGGTACATATGTATAGAATAAGGCATAGTCTTATCCAGTAAACCTTAAACAAAAGTACCCGTTACCCATGAGGCCATGAACTAAATAACTTCAAATTATTCAAGACACTTAGTAACAGTGACATCATTTAAATCGAAGATACGAACCAAACAAATGGGTACATCACATCCAGGTGACCCAACTATTAATGCAATTACACTTCTACTTCCGGTTTCACAATTTGTACGGCCTACAATGATATAACTTCTATATTGGTTACAGTTTCGCAGATTACCAGCAGACTATAATGATGTCAAAGTAAAATTAGAGAGATGCAATTGTTTAATTATGACAGGTACATTTATTTAAGCAATGTAGCTTCGCATGCACACTGTTATATTCAAAAACTAATATTTAACTGGAGATTCTGAAATTTAGGCTAAACTGAGAAGTAGGGACATGTGGATGCTTCCCTATAATAGTTAGACAGTCGATGCGCTTGAAATGAAGCAGATGGGAATTTTGGTATAATTATTATACTTTCTCGAAGATACATATGAAGAGTTGTATAAAGTTTGTAGTATAAATTTTCATCCTGTTGCGAGTTAAATGCAATTCAGATCCCTTAGCTTTGTCTCATTTGAATTTAGATATTCAATCTTTAATTTCAATCACTAAGCATCCCTTAGCATAAGAACTCAGATCAGTGTACATCTCAGAAAAAACAAGCGATTCATACGAGATTTTGAAACGATCCAAACAATATCCCAGGCTGGTATTTGAATATCATGCATGAGAAAGTTTGGACGTCCACGCTTAAAACGATATCCCAAGCCCACAAAGATTTTATTCGAAGAAAGATATTCCAGCAAACCACGGGGTAGAAACATATGGGGCATGTGTTGCTTTAATTATTTCTTTTAAGCGGGCTAGGGCTTGTATATTGTTCATATAATTTCACATTTTAGACATATGTGATCCAATTACACTACGAGGATAATGATAATGATAATGCATAGGCTTGATTCTACTAGTAGAAAGGCTATGAGGAGTAAGACGAGATACTACATTTGAATTTGAGGATGAGGCTTCCCCACTATCATCAAACAAAGAGAGTTTCTCAAACTTATCTGTTATCTTATATGCATACAACACATGAGCATTGTTAGATTCCAAGCTCCAATTGTTGATCTCATACACGCAGGTTCATATAGCAATGAATCGGTACTATGCGTGAGGTGGTAACAATTGAACATAGGACACCAGACATATTATAACGCTTATCAGGAAGCATTGGAAACATTGAAAATTTTTGTTTAAAACCAGAGGGGAAAAGCCTGAATTTTGCATAGTTTCGACAATACCTATTCTTGCAGACATGGATATGGAATCTTTAGAATAAAGCATTCAATCACATCTAAAGGGGTAACTGTATGATAATTCTATGTGTTCTAGCTACTGTAGAAAATACAGAGTATGAGGCCGCCACCCTGTGGCCTGACATACTATCCTAACCCGCATATGCATGGAGAGGGTGGAACCAATCAACACCCTCTATACTTTCCGCGATTGGGGTATCCGTAAAATTAGCCCTTGAAGAGGGTCCCCCTATATGGAAATGATAATTTTAACCGGGAGGCCCTTACTCAGCTCCCCGACTGCCCTACAACCAACTATTGATAGTACCAGTGTCCACACTCTATATATGGTAGAACTATATGAAATAGTCTAGCTATCGAGATAGGCCTAACTTTTACTCTATAGGAGGTAGTCTTTGGGCTATAGTAGATGGGACTGAAAGGTTGTTTATCAGAATTTAAATACAGCAAAGCTGAGGGATGTGAACTGCATTTAACTCTTCTGTTGCAGAAAAGATTGTTGCAGAAAAAATTGTGCCCATCATCATCGCAACAAAAAAGTATTACACAGGGGAAAAAGAATAACTACCTAGGAAATTAAGAAATATCTATGGAACAAATGCTTAAATTGGCCACTAAAAAGAAGGATCTAGTGTTGACAAAATATAAGTGTGCTTAATCTGCTGGTATCCATATTCAATACAAAATGTCATTTTGGCATTTTGAATTAAACTTGGAATACTTCCGATCTTACTCAACGCCAGAAGGCAAGTTTGCACAACAATTCTTTAAAGTATTGATAGTTTATTTGCTGAGACCAATATTACTAAAAAGAGTGTTACATGTTACCGTCCTTGCTCTTAAGGTCATAACAACAAATTATAGCCACTTGGATTTGATTTTATTTACGCATACTTTAGTTTTAATGTCTTAACTACTATTAATATATAAAATTATTCAGTGGGCTTAAAAAGAAGGTTTTGTTTCATCAATGTGCAGTCTAAAATGATATAGGTACACATGTAAGAATAAGGCATAGCCTTATCAAGTCAACCTTAAACACAAGTACTCATGAACAATATAACATACTTGCGATAATTCAAGACACTTGATAAAAGACATTTTAATCTTCGACACTAACCACACACATGGATGCTTAAACATGGCATTGACAACATAGTCATTATGTCTGACAATATTATCCCTATAACAAGAATCACTAGGAGGAAATATCATTCTAATCGACAACACACACCAAACTGTGATACATTTGTACTTACCTGGACGTCGACGTGGTCCTTATGTCTGATGACATAATCCCTATACTTGGTGAAAAGGAGATCATACAAATTAATGATGTCTCCTTTCCTTATAACCTTATTCTCTTCCAATAGCTGCTCCTTGTTTTCTGTAAATTTTTAATTCTATGATCAAAGTCTAAACAATTGAAAAAAATTTAATTACCAAAAGATAGTAAGCATAAACATAACAACCCTTTTTAAGCAACCAATTCAACTAAGAAAATACAATACAGTTAAACCTCTTTAAAGTAATAGGGTCGGAACCAAGTTTATTATTTTACCGGCAGTAAAATACACTGTGTCTATTATGTTGGGACCGGAGAAAAATATTAATCAATTATTATTTCATCGAGGTTTAACTGTTGCCATCATCTTTATATGTTAAAATTATAACTTATAATCAATTCGAAACAAAAATAACAAAAATAATTGTGTAAAGGCTATAAAGATACAATCTTTACAAGTTAAGTTTGTGATTCTTGAATTACAAGAACAAGTAGATATAGGCTAACCTGGGAGATGGGGGCATGTGGATGCTAGCCTATAAGTGTTAGCAGTAGAATTGAAGCTGGGAAATTTAGTGGCAGGGTGATGATTTCTTGGAGATACATACCAAGAAGAGTTGTATACTACAAGGTTTAAAGTGTAAAGTCTCATTCTTTTGCACAAAAGATTGTGCACCATCTTTAATTGTGCTAAACTCCTCATCTTCAATTGCGCCTAAACCCTATACAAATTACAAAGTTTATGACTTTTTTAAAATTTGTCTATCACTTGCTGAAGAATCAGTTAGGGTCGTTTGCTTCACACGGGGGTTAATGAATCATTCGTCATGTTATGTGTTTGGTTAGGTGTTCCGTGCAATAAAATTTGTTTATTTTAAATAAATTAAATTTATCCATCAAATTTGATTTCACCCAAGTTTAGGGTGTATTCATTTGAGATTCTGGAGGATTTTTATTGATTTTTAAAATCAGCAGGTATTCCATAAGGATTTTAAATAATCTTTTAAAATCTTGAGGTATTTAAATCAAATTTTAAATAATCCTTATAAATTTGTGGGTATTCATTTGAGATTTTAAAAAATCTTATAAAATCTGTAGGTATTCAATCCAGATTCTAAAAAATCAAACAAAAACTCTATGTATTCAAATTTTAATAGATTTGCAAGAGTCATGGATTTTGAAGTATCTGTTTCATATTTTATAGGGTTAATTACACTTTACACCCTAGTACTATGTTACAAAAACAAATTTGTACCATAACTTTAAGAAATTCAGTTTGCACCCTCATACTTCAAATTTGGAATTCATTATGCACCCCTTTTCAGAATTTTGTTGAATTGGATAGGGGTAAAACCGGAAATTCAACAATATACTTAATCAAAATAAAATATAGCTTGTTCAAATATTATTAAAAATTGTATATTATTTTATAGCAACTATAAAATAATAAATTTTTAATTTTCAAATAACACTATTAATTTTACATTCGATTATCATTTTTTAATATCAATTTAAAAAAAATTATTACTCTACTTAATTAAATTTAGTTATATAATCAAAATTAATTGTTAAAATATTTTTTTGTAGAATTACAAAATACTAGAATTAATAATATAAAATGAAATCAAAACTCAAATTACTATTATCATTTAAAAATTAAAAACTTACAATTTTGTATCAAAATTCAATTTTTAACATTATTTTAAAAGACATGAAATTAATTTACTTAATATTTTTGCTGAATTTCCGGTTTTACCCCTATCCAATTCAACAAAATTCTGGAAAGGGGTGCATAATGAATCCCAAAGTTGAAGTATAGGGGTGCAAACTGAATTTTCCAAAGTTCTGGTACAAATTTGTTTTTGAAACATAATAGTAGGGTGCAAAGTGCAATTTACTCTATTTTATATACAAATTTATGAACCTCAAATCTCTTAGTTGAAGTAAAGATTTTGATGGATTTACAAATCATAACAATTTATTACTAGGAAATCAAAAAATAATAAGTGAAAAATATATTACTTGCATATATTTATACCTACATATTTTTTCATCTTCATGTTTGTGTGGTGCTCCCAGGGTTGTTTTCTTCTCTGTAGGTTTGTTTTCTTTTCGTTCTTTATATGGTTATATCTTTTTGTTTTTGCATGTCATATATATTTTATTTATATAGTTATATAACTCCGTATAATTGTATATGTATAGTTATATCTCTGTATAGTTGCTGTGAACATATGTATATTGGTAAATTTTTTTGTTACATATCATATCGTATATTGTCAATTGTCAATTTTTATGCATCTTTATGTGATATATGCGTTCTAAATTTTAAAACGTTTTAGTTCTATTATGGCTGATTCGCAAAGTGTCAAAAAGAGAGTTAGTTATGATCAATGGACGGTAGATGAGAGTAATGCGTTATTAGAGCTTATGGTTGATGCCGCGAGTCGAGGATGACGTGATAATCGTGGTATCTTTACTAAACAAATAGTAATCGATCGAATTCTTCCTTCGCTTAATGAAAAATTTAAGTATAATAAGACTTATAACAATTATCAAAGTCGACTAAAATGGTTCAAAAATCGGTATCTCTCTTGTTCACCTCTTATGAGTTTTATATGACCCTATTTCTAAGAGATTCACTGCTCCAAATGAAGTATGGGAAGAGTACTTAAAGGTAAATCCAAATCTTTATGCTATTATTCGTGTGAACGCTTAAATATTTTATTTCTTAGAAATTGTTATGCTAACAAAATATTTTGTGTCAGGCTCACCCAAAAGATCGTAACTTGCGTTATGAGACATTTTATGATTATGCTATGGCAAGAACTCTTTGAGACGGGAAAGTAAGTCAGGATGATCACCTGCAGAAAAGCTTTCGAGTTTTGAGACCAAATGAGCATGATCTTGTTCCATATGTAAACTAGTTAGGATTTTCGCAAACTCGGTGAATTTGGAAGGCTGGTTAGCGAATCTCTGTCTGACTGTAAAAGTGAACTGCTGGGCTTTTTGTTCAAGGGTTTGTTGCAGGGTTTTCATGACTGCTTCTGAGTTTGAAAAGATCGTACAATGTGAAGTTTCAGGGCTTAGTTGATTGAAAATTTGATTGTAAGAGAATAAAATAGTTGTGAGAATAACTTTTTAGGCTTGGGAGGATTATTTTAGGTTTAAAAATTATTCTTGAAATTGTGTGGATAGTGTAGTTCCTAAATCTAGATGGCATAATTACACTTGTTATGACTTCAAATGCTAAGCATCTCGCATTTGAGATACCAAAGCCATAGATTTTATTTACTTAATATGCTTGATGCACTGTAGTTATCTCCGTATTTTCTTTTCCCCATATACTTCATGTTGATTGGTTTTTCAAATGTCTACAAGCATACTCATGTCTATTTTATCAAGGTTATCCTTGGTCTTAAGGGGTATGTAGGTATAATTCTGTGGTTGGTGGATTTATGTAAACTAGAAACGAAAGTAATTTACCTCTAAAACTGGAAGAGAATAATTCTTTGTGACTCGATATATTGGTGGTTATGTGGAATTCTATTGTCTTTCTTCTGCCTGCAATCTATTACCTAATTGATCATAAATATTTCGTGTATAATGCATTGGTAAGTTAAAGGTTACTGCAGTGAGTTTATTGTGTTTAGAATCACTAAGAAGATGGTATGGTACTATGGTTTAGTTTATTGTTCTTGTCCCAACTAGTATACAATGGTTTAGTTTACTTCACGTGAACATTTCTAATCTCTGTTTTTTTGTAATTTTCGTGCAGATTTAACAATATGGATAATGCGATAATGCTGGAAAACAGAATAGAAGAAGAAGAATTCGAAGAAGAAATTGACAATCAATTTTATGAAACAGTTAAGTATTTATTAATGATGATCAATGTGATAATGACAGTGTTAAAAGCTAATTTAACTATTATGAATGAACCTATTGGTCGTTCTCTAACACGACGACCAATATCTAGACTTGGATACTCTTTTATAAATAATTTGATGAAAGAAGATCCAGAAAATTTTCGCGAGTTACATAGAATGTATCCAAATGTGTTTCTTAAGTTATGTGGCATTATAAGAGAGGGAACTAATCTAGAAGATACACGATATGTGTCTATTGAAGAAATGGTTGCTATGTTTCTACTAACTGTAGGACATAATGATCGTTACTGTAATGTCCGACAAAGGTTTGGTCGCTCACACTTCACTGCTAGTAGAAATTTTAATAAAGTTTTGAAGGCTTTGAATACTATAGCACCACAAATGATGGTAAAGCCCGGGGGTATTTCCCCGAAAATTTCTGGAAGTACAAGATTTTATCCTTACTTTAAGGTAACTTTTTGCACTAAAAGTATAATAATTTGACTATATTCTAGTCTAATTTTTAATTCTAATGTTATATTTTTATGGATATATTAATTTAGGATTGTGTTGGTGCTATTGATGGAACTCATATTCCGGCCATGATAAAAGGTCGAGATGTTAGCAGCTACCGTAATCGTCATGGATTTAATTCCCAAAATGTTTTAGCTGCTTGTAACTTTGATTTGGAATTTATTTATGTGCTTAGTGGGTGGGAAGGTTCAGCACATGACTCAAAATTGTTAAATGATGCACTATCGAGGAGAAACAGGTTGGAAGTTCCTCAAGGTAATATTTATTTACACTTTTATTTATTGCTTTTCTTCTATCTATAGTCTTGTGACTTTTTATTTTATAAATCAAAAATAAACTAGTCAAAAATGTTTCATTTTCAGGAAAATATTATCTTGTTGATTGCGGATTTGCTAATTGTCGTCAATTTTTATCTGCAATTCGTAAAGTAAGATATCATCCAAAAGAGTTTGGTGGTGAAGGTCGTCACCCAAGAAATGCAAATGAGCTATTTAATCTCCGTCATTCCTCGTTGAGAAATGTGATCGAGAAAATTTTTGGTATCTTCAAATCTCGATTTACGATATTTAAAATTGCACCTCCATTTCCATTTCAAGTACAAGCAGAGTTGGTACTAGCTTGTGCTGGTTTACACAATTTGCTTCGAAAAGAATGTCGCTCTGATGAATTTCCTATTAAAGTAGTAGATGACCAATCTTCAGACATTGAGGAAGCTGATAACCCAAGCCAACAACAACAAAGGTCTGAAGCAAATACTTGGAGAGCTAACATCGCTAATTCTATGTGGGAAGATAGGCCTCGTAATGCAGTAAACGAAGAATATGAAGAAGACCAATATGATAAGAGCGAGGCACATAACGGATATTGAGTGATGAGTTACATTTTTTTTGTTAGTTGATGGGTTGGACTTGTTATTTAAATCTTGTTATTTAATTTGCACTACAACATTGCTATTAGTTGATATATTAAAATATTAATTCAAAAAATATTAGTAAAACAATCCAATTAAATCTGTGAGATTATATTCAATCCATCAAAATCCATCAAAATCTGCATAGAATTAGAAAAATCAACATCCAAATCTACGTGGAATTTAAACAATTCATGGATTTTTGAAAATCTATTAAAATTCATGGATTATTAACAATCCATTAAAATCTCAAATTAATACACCCCTAAATAATGGGTATTAAATTTTAAAAATGGTGAAACAAATATAGATATGAGTTTATAATGAACCAAACAAACTTATACATGATACGAGGATGAGATGTACCAAACGATTGGACTGAGGTTAATTTAGTTCCCAACAAAAATAGGTCAAATAAATTAGTTGGATCATAGGTTTTATCTATTTATTTAATACTATATTACTATAATACCGTTGTTGGGAGGATTTGATCCTTGGTCGTTGCTAAAATAGCCTAAATAATAATATTTTTAATATTATGGTAAGAAGTATTCGAAATTTAAATTATATTCTTTACTATGGAGAAAATTTATCGATTTTTTTTAACTCTTCAACAATTTTCTTAACATTGAAAAACTTGGTTTTGCCCAATATTTAGTAAATCGCGTTTCGTAGTGGCCTTAAAACTTCGGGCTTTAGAGTTCTACTCCTGACATATATTAATTTGATAATGCCTTCAGGTTAAATAACAATAATATATATTATTTATTCGTCCTAAAATAAAATAATATTCACCTGAATTGGATTAAAATTTAAGACAAACTAAATATAATTAATTAACTGAATTTTCTTGATGTTATGACCTAAGACTAAAATAAAATAATCTATAGTATTCATTTGCGCTAAAAGTAAAATTAAATTAAGCGTAAATATAATTCTTTACTACTGATTCAGGATAAAATTAAATTAAATTAAAATCTACCTAAGTCGTTGGTAGATATAATGCGGGCTTAAAAATGAGTAGCATAACGGGGATCCGCTCCTAATAGCTCAAATATTAAAAATTTGATAGTCTGTTGGTTGTCTATACAATATTTGAGTTGATATAATTATGGGACTTTTTTCAATTTTTATAATATTCAAGTAATATTTTTATTAAAACGAAATCAGAGATAATTTGTTAGTTAGCATATATAAAAGGGTAGCCCTAAACCGATCCGATATATACTATTTATTTATCCGGGCTACAAAAATTATACAATAAAGCAAAATTAAAAATTATAAAATAATTGAACAACTAAAACAAAATAATATATAATTTTATTTGGCTAACATAAAACTTTATCATTAATTCGGGTTTTTATTCTGTCAATAAAATTATATCTATTATATCTTTCAATCATAAATATTATTTTAAACTAAAATAATATCATTTATTTCAGATATCCTTAACTTAAAAATTCAAACTCATTCTTGATTTCTCATGTTTCTTCTTTACCAATTATGCAGGTTGATTAATTTTTAGTAGTTGGGATATCTCATAATACAATCAATCCAGGTAAGCCATTTTACAATTCAAATTATCATTTAATTATTTTCCATTCACTCGGCCATCATATCCTCCATAATTATATTGCTAAGTAGTTGTAGGTGATTTTTTGTTTGCATAGTCCATTATTTTACTTAGATCATCTGTTTCTTTGTAATACTCCTTCTGTGCCAAAATATAAATTTCTATGACTTTTTATACGTATTTCAAGATGTATAAAAGTTATAATCCCGCATATTATTTTTAAATTTTTTTTTTGAATTAAAATTTTATTCAAAAAAATTAAAAAAATATTTAATGCAACTATTAGTTTATTTATTTTAAAATATACCTAAAAGTCGAAGAGACTTATATTTTGGGACGGAGATAATCTATATTATTCCTACAAAACTTGTGGATATTCTTTCTTTCCTTAGTGATTTTAATACACTGTTTCACCATGTGTTTGACAAAATCTATAGGTTAATTATCGAATATATCACTTATTCCAGTCCAATATATCAAACAGATCACTGAGAAATTTTTGATCTCTATTGAGTCGCTCATTAGATAAGATATAGCACCTCGTTTAATATTTTAACAGTGACAGACAGAATATAGCAGATCTAACATTATAACAGTTAATTTTGTAATGTCAGCATTCCATGTCAGACTCGATCCACCTAAATACATTTGCATTGGGTTTTTAAGGTTCCTTGTACCTTTTTCAACACTTTTCTTTTATTTGAAACGTTATAATTTCATGTAGACAATCCACGTCAATGCCACTCTGTCTAATTGAAGGCCCATGTCAAGTTCATATAAACGAATTTAACGTAATACGTTTATTTTAACATGAAAACTCATTATAACCTAATGTAGTGCAACCATTCAGCTGTTGAGTTACTTAGTTGAGAAAAAAAAAATTGTCAGTGACCCACTCGATATATTAAAGTAGAATAAGTGATTAGTTTGATAATTAACCCCAAAATCTATTAAAGAAGATGTTTACTTTTGCATATGTAATTTCTTTGAACATGTGTCCATTCACTTTGCAAAAACAAATTTTGGAATGTGATGATAAATTTCATGTTGAACTTGTTGTGAAGGTTAAATATCAAATATGTCATTTATTACATCCAAATGTATCAAGTGAGTCACTGACTACTGTAGAGAGAATAGAGATTAAAAATAAACTTCATTGATTTCGTAAAACAGAAATGTACAATCTGATTCCTTAAAACTATCTACAAGAGAATATATTTAGATCTAAACTAATCAACTTTGGTGCCATTTCTAACTAACTTTTCCTATACACAGACTTATTTACCCTTTACTACTTAGTGTATTTACAGTTGTATACTTAAGTTGATCTTTAAACCCAATAATCCCCTTAAATTGGGAGGAGTGAAGATGTTCACAACACCCAGTTTGGTTTGTAGATAAGAAGTTCGAGCAGACGTGAGAGGCTTGGTGAGAATATCAGCAAGTTGATCAATAGTTGATAGATAAAGCGGATGAATAAATCCAGCTTTGACTTTGTCCCGTACCATATAAACATCCATCTCAATATGTTTAGTTCGTTCGTTCAGAACTGGGTTCTCAACAATACTAATAGTTGAAGTATTATCACAGTACAATGGGATAGGGGTAGAAACTGGGAAATGCATTTCCTGAAGAAGAATGTGTAACCATGTAGCTTCACACACGACATTTTCTATAGACCTGCATTCAGATTCAGCAGAAGGCCTTGCAACTGTATTTTGTTTCTTAAATTTCCAGGAGATAAGAGAGTTGCCTAACAGAACACAGTAGCCAGAGAGAGATCTTCTGGTCATGGGGCATGTGGCCCAATCAGCATCACTAAATATCCTGAGTTGAAGAGTACTATGAGCTAAGAGTAATAGATCTTGACCAGGAGCCTGTTTCAGATATCTAACAACTTTAAGTGCAGCATGCTAGTGAAGATTAGTGGGATTTGAAATGAACTGGCTAAGAATTTGGACTGGATAGGACAGTTCTGGCTTGGTAATAGTGAGATAGATCAGTTGACCCACTAACCTTCTATAAGATGTACCATTAGCCATAGGTAAACCATAAGTTGTTGTAAGTTTATGTTGAGCATCAATAGGTACCTTACTAGGTTTGGAACCAAGTAAGCCAGTGGTTTGTAAGAGATTAAGAGCATACTTCCTCTGGTGCAAATAAAATCCTGATTGTGATCTTGCGATTTCAATACCAAGGAAATAATGAATGTGACCCAAATCCTTGACTTTAAAATGCTGAAGAAGATGATCCTTACCAGCATTAAGTTGTGAGGTACAAGATCCAGTCAAAATTATGTCATCTACATAGACCAAAGGAGCAGTGTAGAAAGTTGCATCTTGAGAATAAAGAGAGAATTATCACAATTGGACTGAACAAATCCAAACAGCAGCAATGCTTTGGAAAAAAATTTCAAGCCACTCTCTTGGGGCTTGTTTCAAGCCATAGAGAGTCTTAAGAAGCTTGCATACCACCTTCAGACCATGGTTTCTAGATGGAATAGGAACACCAAGGGGAACTTGCATATATATATATACCTCTTCATGGAGATCTCCATGAAGAAAGGCATTAGTAATATCTAATTGTGTAACAACCCACTTTTGAACAGCAGCAAGAGATAAGAGTAACCTTACAGAAGCCATTTTTGCTACAGGAGCATAAGTATGAAAATAATCAAGGCCTTGTGTTTGTGTAAATCCTTTTGCTATAAGTCTTTCCTTGTACCTATCTAAGGTACCATCAGCATTATATTTAACCTTGTAAATCCATTTACAACCAACCACTTTCTTGCCAGCAGGAAGAGTAGTTAGTTCCCATGTATGATTAGATTGTAAAGCATTTAACTCAGTTTGCAAAGCATTGCACCATGAAGGATCAGTAATGGCTTGTTTATAGTGAGTAGGTTCAAAGACTTTGACAGAGTTAGCAATAAATGACTGATACTGAGGATGCAAATGAGACACTTGATCTGCATTTTGAATAATATATGCAACAGTAGAAAGAGCATTTTTCTTGTGAAGAAAATCTGGTAAGCCTACAAAATCAGTGTATTTGGCAGGTATAGTTCTAGTTCTAATGTGTTTAGATGGAAGTGGAACTTGTGGTTCAGGTGAAGTTTGTGGTATTGAGGTAGCTGTAGGTGAAACTTGTGATTTAGGTGTAGTTGAGAGGGATGATGATGGTTGAGAAATGAAATCAGAAGTAGGACTAACTGAGATTGGAGAAGATGAGAACAGTGATGGTGAAGAGGATGAGTGTGAGTGAGGATGGGGAAGATTTAAATCATCCACAAAGGAATGAAAAGAAGGAAACAAGAGTGTAGGAACTGTATCAATATCAGACAATGGAGAAATAGCATACGAAAATATGTCTTCATAAAACAAGACTTCCCTAAATACAAACATTGTTTTGGTGGACAAATTATAGAGTTTATACCCTTTTTGATGTGGAGGATAGTCAAGAAACAAACATTTATGAGCTCTAGGCAGAAACTTATCTTTCCTAAGAGACAATGTGGAATCATAACATAAGCATCCTAAAACTCTTAAATGGTCATAAGAGGGATGTTTGTTAAAAAGAAGATAATAGGGAGTTTCATTTTGAAGCATGACACTGGGGGTCCTATTTATGAGATAAGTAGCAGTAAGTAGACAATCCCCCCAGAAATGTAGAGGTGATGAATCTTTAAATCTTAATGATCTAGATACATCGAGTAAATGTCTATGTTTTCGTTCAGCTATTCCATTTTATTGAGGTGTCTCAACACAGGAATGCTGATGAACAATACCAAATTTGGATAAAAGGGTAGCAGCAGTATGGTTAAAAAATTCAGAACCATTATCTGTTCTGACAAACTTGACAGATGTATTGAAATGGTTTTGAACATAAGTGAAGAATTTATCAAATATAGCAGCAACTTGAGTTTCGGAATTCAACAAATAAGTCCAAGTGAATCGACTGAAATCTTCTACCACAGTAAGAAAAGAATGACAGGTGGAATATGTCTTATGTTTATAAGGACCCCATAGGTCACAATGTATTACATCAAATGCTTTACAAGCTCTGGAAGAACTAACAGGAAATGGCAGTCTGTTTTCTTAGCAAAGTGACAAGATTCACAATGAATATTAGTATCATTACACAACTGAGAAGACAAATTGTCTATAGACTTTATTACATGAAAATGAGAATGTCCTAATCTGTCATGCCAAAGAGAAGCGAGTTGCTGAGAAGAAGTAGTTGAGACAGATAGAGATACTGAATTAACAGATGAGGTGGGAGGAATATGGAGCTTGTAAAGACTTCCATGAAGTTTACCAACCACATCATCCTCCTCATATGATCCCATATCAGACAATGTTGGGACATGAAGTGAATTTCACAATTGAGTGATTTGGACAATTTACTAATTGAAATCAAATTGAAGTGAAAGGCAGGGATGAATAGAACATCATATAATGTAATATGAGAAGTCAAATGAATTGCGCCTTTTTGATGAACAGAAGTAGTATGACCATTTGGTAAACAGATATTAATATCACAGAAAACAACATTAGTGAGTAAATTTTGACAACAAGTGATATGATCAGTAACTCCAGAGTCAAGCAACCAATCCTTAACAGTGTGACAGTTAACAAGACATACAGTAGTCATATAGGAACATGAATGATTACCTGATTGAGGTAATTCTTGAGATGAATGAACAGAATTTGCATACTAATTTAGTAATGTCAATAACTGCTGATACTGAACATTTATAAAGCTGGAAGGAAGATGTACTTCACTATCAGAAGAATTAGAAATATTGTTGCCGACAACATTCTCAGAAGTATGCACTTGTGCTACCACTTTTCCATCTGTAGAGTTAGAGAATATTAAAACAGAGTTAGATTATGAGGATTGAGGTTTAGACCTTGGAGGAAATACAATCAGATAGTAACACCTGTCCTTGGTGTGATTTGTTCCATGATAATAAGAACAGTCCAAATTGTTCCTTCTAAGCTGAAATTTTGTATCACTAGGAACAAAATTAGAAGGTTTATTGAACGAAGACTGAAACCTTGAAGACCTTGCATCAGATCTGATAAAATTTGTTGCTAGCATGACCGCAGATTCAATGACTGTAGAATGATTATGAGTATAGTTTATTTGCCTTTCTTCTTGTTGCAATAGTGCTAAAGCTTGAGTCAGTTTAAGCATTGGATGCATCATCAACAACTGACATCTAATATTGGTAAAATTTATCATTCAATCCTATGAGAATCTGTGTGACTTTCATCATTTTATCAAGTTGATCCATTTCAGCTTTTGCTTTGCAATTACAGATACAGACGCATTTAGGTGCATGAGAGACATTCATCAGATCATCATATAGATGCTTGAACTTTGTATAATAAACTGATATTGACAAATTCTCTTAGCTTAATTCAGAAAGTACTTTTTTCAATTCAAAGATACGTGGACCATTGATCTGAGCAAACCTAATGTGTAAATCAGACCACATATCTGTTGCAGAAGTGATATACACCAAATTAGAGTGAATTTCAGGAGAAATAGAGTTCAACAACCAGGTGATAATCATATCATTGCGTCGTTGATAGTGATCATAATATGGAGAAGATATACCTGGAACCTTGAATTTTCCAAGAAAAAATCCTAACTTGTTCTTTGCAGAGAGAGCAAAAGACATCGAACGCTTCCATTCGTTAAAATTTTCTCCATTGAGAGCAGTTGTGACTAAAACTTGCCCTGAATTATTTGAAGGATGAAAATACAAGGGATGATGAGACTCAAGAGTAATTGACTGAAAATTTGAGTCAAAATTAGTGATTATTTCAACAGTGTGAGCAAGATTAGTAGTATTGTCATTTTCAGTAACAAGAGTTTCTTCATTAACTGATGTCATCAAACTGTTTGACAAAATGTCCAAACGAATTAGAGATGTGGATGATGAGTGACTATATCAGGAATTGAAGTACAAAACGTTTACAACAGATTTTGTATGTATAATCTGTGTAGTTTGAGAACAAACACGTAGATTCTATGGCGGAAAAAGAAAAAAAAATCAAGAAAACGAAGATGATGAGAGAGAGTGAAGCATATGTTCTGATACCATGCAGAGAGAATAGAGATTGAAAAGAAACTTCATTGATTTTGTAAAATAGAAATGTACAATCTGATTCCTGAGAACTATCTACAAAAGAATATATATATATATATATATATATATATATATATATATATATATATAGATCTAAACTAATCAACTTTAACGTTATAAACTAATCAACTTTGGCGCCATTTCTAACTAACTTTTCCTATACAAACACATATTTACCGTTTATTACTTAAGAGTCCTTATCCACAGCCATAGTACCCTATCCAACCAACAAATCAGGACCATTGAAGTAAAAAACGAATTTCTAGGATCCGCTATTGCCGCTATGTTTCATTGCGAGGGCGCAATGAAACATTGCGGGAGTGGCCCACATACTTCATTCCCATTTTTACTATTTTCCTATGTTAATTTATTTATCAATGTTTTTTTAACTACATAAATATTAATTTAATAAGATATTATTCTTAATATTTCTGATTAAAAATATAATATTTAAAAAATATTATAAAATATTTTATAATAATATTAAATATTATATTTAATATTTAATATTTAATATTTTAAAAGTATTGAAACATTAAAATGAAATTAATATATTTAAATATTTAATAATATATATTAAAATAATAAAGGAAAATATTTTTGATATTTAAATATTTTAATTATTCAATATTTTTAATAATAAATGAAAATATTTGAATACTTCATTCCCCTTTTTACCCTTTTCCTATGTTAATTCATTTATCAATGCTTTTTTAACTACATAAATATTAATTTAATAAGATATTATTCTTAATATTTCTGACTAAAAATATAATATTTAAAAAATATTATAAAATATTTTATAATAATATTAAATATTATATTTAATATTTAATATTCAATATTTTAAAAGTATTGAAACATTAAAATGAAATTAATATATTTAAATATTTAATAATATATATTAAAATAATAAAGGAAAATATTTTTGATATTTAAATATTTTAATTATTCAATATTTTTAATAATAAATGAAAATATTTGAATACTTCATTCCCCTTTTTACCCTTTTCCTATGTTAATTCATTTATCAATGCTTTTTTAACTACATAAATATTAATTTAATAAGATATTATTCTTAATATTTCTGATTAAAAATATAATATTTAAAAAATATTATAAAATATTTTATAATAATATTTAATATTATATTTAATATTTAATATTCAATATTTTAAAAGTATTGAAACATTAAAATGAAATTAATATATTTAAATATTTAATAATATATATTAAAATAATAAAGGAAAATATTTTTGATATTTAAATATTTTAATTATTCAATATTTTTAATAATAAATGAAACTATTTGAATATTTGAAAATATTAATAATGTTAAATATTAATAATGTCTAATAAACACAAATATTATACCTCCGCAATGTTTCATTGCGATAGTCCCGCAATGTTTCATTGCGTCCCCGCAATGTTTCATTGCGGTAGTCGTTTTACCTTACACACAGACACAGAAACTCAGGCACAGATACTCGCATATACATGCAGAAACTCAAAAACAGACACTCAAACACGACCATGAGCGACATTGAAGCGATTTGAGACAATTTCAATCACAACCACTCCACTGATCTTCTTGTTTCATCAGGTATACAAACGATTTATAGCTATGCACACACTTATACACACGATTACACCAACACACACACGATTATACAATGAGTTTGAGTTTGAGTGCGATTTTATTCGATTACTATTCGATTTTTTTATGTGAATGTGATATTTGTTCGAAATTATGTTGATTATGTGATAATTAGGGTTCGAATTAGGGGTAAATTAGGTTAAATTAGGTTTCGAATTAGGGGTAATTTAGATGGGTTTTGTGTGTATTTTGTAGTTTTTTTTATTTTAAGCTAATTTTTTATTAATGCCAATGAAGTGTTTGATGAAAGTCCTCTGAGAATTAGTTTGTTTTTTACATTAGTAAGTAGCTGAAGAGTATCATTCTTAAGCTTGAGATTTTTTACATCAGTTGTCTAAACTGTTAAGGTGTGAAGTACAATATTTTAAGATCATTACTTGAATTCAAGTACAATTTATCTAACAGTAAACTTTGTTTTTTGTTGCATTCTGGATAGAGTTTTTATGTCCACAAATTGTGATAATGAAACTCTACAAGATGGCATTCCACTCATTAGAATGTCATTTATTTATAAGAACATAGTAAGAATTCTTAAACTTGTCATTACCTATATCTTCTGCAGTTGTTGAGACACCAGATTGATACAAAAATATTGTGAATATCTTATTCTAGTATTCTTTGCCATTCCTCACTAATTTCTTTCTTCATGTATATCTAATAAGAGAATCTTTAAAACAAATGTATAACCAGTATTTTAACCAAGAATTGTGGAATCATGCTACATTATCTAATCTTATATCTACTACTCAAGTCATAAGAGTCCATATAAATAATATTATCATTCAGAAGGTGTGGGATTGGTGTTGTTAGTGACAACATTGAAATTTCTACTCAAGATTCTCAATGCTGGTTCCATGGCTAAAGAAAGAGCCACAGTTTTAGTCCAACTAAAATCAGAATTTTGACATATCAAAAACTGGAGTTTCAAAACACAGAAGTAGCTGAAGAGTATCATTCTTAAGCTGAAAGAATGTTTGTTTTCTTTTTCGTAATTACTGTTTGTCTGGAGTTGTACTGATGTGCTTTTTGGTTTAAAATATTGCAGATACTATGGACATGGAGTGTGGACCTCTTGATCGATCCTTGCTGATTATGCAGGACCGCCATATTAGCAGTCTGATCTGGGAGGGCGGGGACAGGAATACCGTAGATGTTAGACAGCTGACAGCAAGGATGGGTGAGTGGCATATACTTCCAGATCAGCAGGCTCTGTTGGATGCATATGGTTTTGGGGCGTTCGGCAACCCCCGAGTGGTTCGGCAGAATGACATCAGACTCATTACGGCCTTGATTGAGAGGTGGAGGCCAGAGACTAACACATTCCATCTGCCGTGTGGGGAGATGACTATTACTTTGGAGGATGTTTATATGATTCTGGGATTACCGGTTACTGGCCGTCCTCTCACCCAGGGCGAGCTTGAGCACCCGAAGGCATGGTTCGTGAAGAACTGGGAGGATCCGTCTATGTCAGAGCAGGAGCGCAGGGAGTTCTATAAGGATGGGCTGCATTTTAACCAGCTGAGGAACCGGTACGGGGCGAGAGCTGATACCAGAGATATGGATGCTGCTCAGATTGAGGTGCAGTGCAGAGTGCATACACGAGCCTATATGTTATTTATTATTGGAGGCGTGCTTTTCCCTACATCTTCGCGGGACGTGGTGCATCCCCGGTATATGCAGCTGCTGATGGAGGAGTCGGAGATTCGTGATTATGCATGGGGTGCAGTTGTTTTGGCACACTTGTACAGATCACTGACTTTGTCGGCTGATAGGTCTGTTCGCACCTTTAACGGGTGTAGTCTGCTATTGATGTTATGGGCTTACGAGAGATTGGCACCCGGGAGGCCGGAGATTGCGCCTTAGCAGGAGATTCGGTGGCCGAGGGCGTGCGCGTGGGCCAAGCCAGTGAAGGTTAGTAGAGTAAACCCCCACCACCATACATGTAACTACCGGGGTGATTTGGACAGTTTACAGCTACACTGGGTGACATGGCAGTCGTATGCCAGACTTTACGAGAGAGAGGTTGATCCTGATGATGTTGATGCTACTCATTTCCCGGTGTGCCGTCATATGGCTCTTGGTCGTATCCCGCTGGTAGCATTTGAGATCATTGAGTACCAGTATTCTGATAGGGTATTGAGATAGTTTGGGATGTGCCAGCATATACCGGATGATCCGTTTGACCATGCTGTTCTGAGGTTGGAGAGACAGTCTTCTTTTCAGCGGCCTCACCGTCTTGCTATGCATCAGCAGTATGTTGCCGAGTGGGAGAGTTATGTGGCTACGGGCGGGCCGGAGATTGTTGAGGGCGGGTTTGTATCTTTCGCCGAGTATATGCAGTGGTATAGACGGGTAAGTAAGATGAGGATCGCTCGTTGTGTACCCCCTGAGGGCGATATCATACAGCCCCGTGACTGGTACCCTCAGCAGATGATGGGTGATGCGGTATGGTATTCTTCACTTGTTTCCAATTGTAGTCTTTACCTGTTTTCCTACAACTATTTAGGTTATTTTCCCGTGAATTATCGTTAATTCCCTACAACTACTTGTAAAATGGATTAAAAATGAAAATAAGGACTTATTTAGGTTATTTTCCCGTGAATTATCAGTAATTCCCTACAACTACTTGTAAAATGGATTAAAAATGAAAATAAGGACTTATTTAGGTTATTTTCCCGTGAATTATCGTTAATTCCCTACAACTACTTGTAAAATGGATTAAAAATGAAAATAAGGACCTATTTAGGTTATTTTCCCGTGAATTATCGTTAATTCCCTACAACTACTTGTAAAATGGATTAAAAATGAAAATAAGGACTTATTTAGGTTAATTTCCCGTGAATTATCGTTAATTCCCTACAACTACTTGTAAAATGGATTAAAAATGAAAATAAGGACTTATTTAGGTTATTTTCCCGTGAATTATCGCTAATTCCCTACAACCACTTGTAAAATGGATTAAAAATGAAAATAAGGACTTATTTAGGTTATTTTCCCGTGAATTATCGTTAATTCCCTACAACTACTTGTAAAATGGATTAAAAATGAAAATAAGGACTTATTTAGGTTATTTTCCCGTGAATTATCGTTAATTCCCTACAACTACTTGTAAAATGGATTAAAAATGAAAATAAGAACTTATTTAGGTTAATTTCCCGTGAATTATCGTTAATTCCCTACAACTACTTGTAAAATGGATTAAAAATGAAAATAAGGACTTATTTAGGTTATTTTCCCGTGAATATTTCCCTTACTTAATGTATTTAAAGTTGTATTCTTAAGTTGATCTTTAATCCCAATAATTACAAAACTAGCTCAACTGAGTCATTAATTTAAAATTTTGTATAAAAAATATCACTCTATCGTTAGTCGAAATTCTTAAAAATATTATATATTGTGTTTCGCACATTTTTTTTATGAATGATATTACATCCAAATGAAAGGTTTCGAGTTCTACTATTTTAGATAATATTGTTAGATTTTTAAAATTTTATCAACTATTTATTTTTAATTTTTTGATTGTTTTATTTGATTTAAATAAAAATAAATAGTAGATAAATTTTTAAAAATCTAAAAATATTATCTAAAATACTAGAACTCAGAATCTTTCATTTGTATGTTATATTATTCATAAAAAATGTGTGAAACACAATATATAATACTTTTAAAAATTTCGACTAACGATAAAGTGATATTTTTACACAAATTTTCTAATGACCGACTCATTTGAGTCCGTTTTGTAATAAATAAATTACTTAATACATTTGGACCTATACGCTAATTAACCGGTTCTTCCACATGTCTATTTGTTACTGCAATAGTAGTGTGTTGAATTTATAGTGTTTCACTGCCCGGGAAACCTTTTCCCAATTGTGTCTGTAAGTGTGTGTTTATTGACCAAATAATTTTAAAGATATTAAATTGGTATCCAAAACAGTTACTATATATGTCATGATTTGATTATTTACAACTCAATTAATAATAATGAACCCCGACATTCACATAAATTTTTTCAATCACATTTTTTCAAATTATCAAATTACCAATAGCATGTCATTTGTGATCAAATTTTAGTATTCAATTAATACCTCTGCTCTTGTTGCCTAGCAAAAAAGTTTATTGTTTTCCTTTCGATGGCCTTCCCTAGAAGCATGGATTTTAGTTCTGAACAAATAACAAGCAAGCTTTCCAATATTCTTAAATATGTATTCCTGATCTTAATCTTTATGTTTAGCTTAATTTTTCATGTTATATGTATTAATAATTTTTTATTTCAAAATATTATGTAAGTGTACTTCAGTAGAGTTATAATTTTAGGGGTAATTAATAACATCATTGTTTCGGTGTTTTTTAGATATACAAGAAATTAAAAATCAGCATTACTTTCTGTATTGTTTAACTTGGTTGCCTGGCTTTACATTTTAAACAAGCCTTAAGTTATATTATATGATCTAATCACGAGGTATTACACGATAAACACATAAACCCCTTAACAAAAAGGTTGTACATTTTAACTCTTCAATTATGAGATTTGTAAACTTTAACCCTTTTATTAATTTTTTTTTGAAAATCATCCTCGAGAGTTATAGTGTCCGCATTGTATACTTCAAGGGCAACATTGTTCATAAATAATTTTATTATCCCTTTTTATTTATCAAATAATAATATTTTTTTTAAAAAATTGAATTGTTTATTATATACTAATTAAATATTTATTTTTTTGAAATTAATTAATATGATAAACAATATTATAATATTACGATAAACTTATTAAAGGGTTAAAGTGTACAAAACTAATAGTCAACGGGCAAAAATATACAAAGCTCGTAATTAAGGGACAAAAGTATACAACTGTGAGGATAATATTGGAAAATATTTTAGCAAAAGGGCCGAAGTGTACAAAATCTATAGTTAAGGGGTTAAATAATACAACCTTTTTATTCAAGGGTTTATGTGTACAATATGTTATACTTTAAGGGTGAGATTATAATTAAGCCTCTAAAATATTATTAATGTGTATAAAAAATCCAATTTTCTCTTTTCTTTCTCTTCATCTATTTACAGTCAAACCGAACACTGACTTATCTCAAAAAAACATAAAAGTACCCCTTTAGGGTTATTGATAAAAGTTGTTATATATTTAGAAAAATATTGGTAAAAGAATATTATTACAAAAATTAACAGACGTGCCTTCGGCTCAGACTCAATGAGCCTAGTCAAGCACGCATCTCACACCAAGAGTTTTAATCATGTCTTTAGTAGTGTACTGGTTTGGTCCCTTGCTCAAGTGGTCTGTAATGTATTATCAGTTGTTGTCAGGGTTCGCGATCTTCTATTTCTAGTAACATTAACATATGATGAAACTGCCCTGTACATGATACAACTCAATTGTTCCAGTTCTGTTCTCACCACCTAAAACTGTTGCAAACAAAATGTTCCAGGAATTAGGACTTCAAGATGTCTTTGGCTACAACGTGTAGGTCTTTGTCAATGTGCCTTTCATTCCGTCTTTGGCTTAATGCGGTTTACTCTTGAATACAGGAAGACTCCGGCAAGTGCCACTCCGGTTCCTGTACCGAGAGGCAAAATTGATTATCAATTTATTATATACATAAATAATCTGCTGGAGTTCAATATAACATCATATGCTTTTGAACAGGAGACTTTGAACAGCTCTGCTTGTGTAATCAAGTAAAAGGTCTATTTTCCTACATTGTTTATGTTATAAAATATTAATATGTGATGTATATGATGCTGGAAAACTTACCTAGAGAGTTGATAGGTGAAACAGGTGTGCGGAAGAAAAGTACAGAAGTCACAATCACCCCGACACGTTTCACACAGTTTCCTACAGAGTGGGTGACTGGAGATACTCTCTGCAATAGCATATATGCAACCTGCACAAAAGACGCACACCAGCAATGTCACAAGACAACCTCTCATGAGGTTCTGTCGGGAGCACTGTCATTTCTATCCTATTTTACAAGTTATGTTTTATTTCAACAGCAAAATATTCATAGTGAAAGGAATTAATAAGATGTTAATATTAATAAATTGCACAATTACTTTCATCAATTCACAACATCCAACTCCTATAAACTTCTGTCAGGGGTGTAAAAAAGTGCATACTTTAACACTGACAAGAGACTCTAACAAAGCATATTGTATGTCAAGGAAGCTTACCTGTTGGTATGCATGGTAGCAGAGTGCAGCAATAAACGACCTAGTATAAACTTGGTTGACATTTAATCCCTGAAATAGAAACAGCTGAAAATCAATAACAACACAAACAACATTCCTGTGTCAACAAACCCTTTTGTGTTTAGAAGCATTTAAATCTGAGAAATACTCACAGCAGACTGCAGGTATGAAGGGGTGAATTTAACTCCTTCCATTAAAATGGAAAGAGGGGCTGACAAGATGAAGGACATGACTGTTATCACCGAAAACAGGGTAATATTGTCCAATGATTCCTGTAGACAGCAACGACCTGGTTATCCACGAGAACAGAGTGAAACTAGTGAAAAGAGATGACCATTTTAGTTTATCCTTATTACGGGTCCTTTGTAATCATATCTCACGAGTACCATGGCACACTTGTAATTCACAAGCTGAATTAGTTTAGCTGCATGAACTAATTTCCTTTTGAGAACATAGTAACAGGAATGAACTATGTCTGCACTAAAATTTTCCGAACCGTATAATGCATAATCTTTAATGTACAACCGATGGTAATAATATTAGGTTACCTCTTTCTTAACCATGAACTTCTTACTAAGGACATTTCGAGACTGATTAGTCAAATTAGAAGCCATGGCACTCCAAAATCCTGCCCTGGTAGCACACACATTGAAGATGAAATCATTAAATGCTAGATATAGTTAGAAACATAATCTCTAATATATCTAAATATCTAAGGTGAACTGTGGAGGACATAATCCTGATAAAAACAAGCTTGTGCATGTTTTAATGCCTTACCAGTTAAATGAGGCCTCTGTCATCGATGCTAGTCCTACTCCCCCCACAATTGGAAAAAGCGAAGCAATTATCCATATACTCGGAACCTTTAAAAATTAGAATGACAAGAAAGCTAAAGCTAAAACCCCACGCCACAATGTCAAAAAGTAGAAAAAATTGTGCCATATAGCAAATATGTTAGCTATATGGCGTTTTACCCATGATTAATGATTTAGTTTCTCCAACAAAATTTAGTTATATTCCCGGAAAAGAAAACCATTATTCCTTTGAAAGCAGCACACATTAACGAGATACATAAATTTATATGATTGATTTATATGGAGTGCCTAACTACGGATAAAATTATCAGAAAATTCTTACCTCTCCAAGAAACATAGCTGATAAGACGACAGAGAAAAAAGGCTCCATAGCTTTAATTGTATGAGTAAATGAGACAGATACTTCTCCTAGGCTCATATTGGTGAAGAGGTTACCTAGTGTGTGCACCACAGCCATCGGAAGAATTGCTATAAGCTACAAGCAAATGTCATGGCCGGAGTCAGTACGAGAAGTCAAATCAAAACACCAAAAGAACAAATTGCAGAGTGTGAAAATACCTGTGCGCCTGAAATTTTAGGACGCTTGTAAAGATTGGATGTCCACATGAGAATAACGAGGACTGTTCCGACAGCAAACTGAGCTGCAGTGATAGTCACTGGATATGGAAAAACTTTGAGTACCTGTATAAATTAATTTTAAATAATATTTACATTTTGCACATCTTTAAGTGGAGAATACAAACATGAACTGTCTGTGTTAATTATTTAGTGCTAGCTTGATCTAGAGTACTGAAATCTACTTAAGGCTCACAAAAGTCTCTAAATAAAATACTATAATCTTCTCCACCGTCCCCTTTTGCATGTCCATTTTCAAAATATAAATATGAAAATAGGCTTAAAGTAACTATACCAAATTATTACTCCCTCCGTCCCTCCCAATTGTTATCGTTTCTGGGAGAGTGTCCGACACGCATTTTAAGATGAATAGAAAGTATAGTTCTATAATTTTTTTTAAAAATTTTCTTTTTCTGAATAGAAGTAGAATGTTTAAACTTTTATTCAGAAAAATAAAATTTTAAAAAGAAGTTAAAGAACTATACTTTTTATTCATTTTAAAATGTGTGCCGGACACTCTCCTAGAAACGATAACAATTGGGAGGGACGGAGGGAGTAATTGTCCGTGTTCATGTACAAATGTAGTGTGTCTTATCCTACTTAAATATGCTCAAGACCCGCATAATCGCTTACAGATATACAACTAAGCAACTAAATACATGCATTGAAGGCTTCGATGGACTCAGTTCATGACGTATCTGTTGGACATTCAAGATCACACTCAGAAACAACTAGCTTTAATCTCTGCTCATGCATTTGCTTATCACATTTGGAAAGAGAGAAATTTCTCGGGCTCACAAGTCACACTCAGAAACAACTAGCTTTACTCCTGGTTCTCTAAAATTTGTTGTAGTGTACTTGGATGTTGTGATTTGATGGGCTGTTCTACCATTGTTGCTTTTTATTAACAATCTTTTTGCACAGATTGTGCTTAGATAGTCTCTCTGGCCTATCATAGAGCTTGGGCTAGGCCCTGTATCCGTTTCTTCTTTTATATAAATATTATGCAATTTAGCCAAAAAAAGTACATAATGACCTAGTGACATGTCTGTGCACACTGTAAACCTATAGTAATTTGAAAATCGAAGGCAGAAGTAACCAAAACATAACAAGTGCAGAGAGAGAATTTCCGAAAACAGAATATGAATTCTCTGTTTTCACCGACAAGTTGGTATGATTCATAATGCTTATTTATATTCACACGAGGAACTTGAAACTGTTTGTTCATTTTTACAGGTGCTAAAATGTGACTCTAAGCTCGCGAAATTCTGATATAACAAACTAATTCATACTAACAATCTAACAAGTGTACTCACACTATAAATGAAGGCGCTGGTAATGAAAACCATGACAATTAACAAATGCATTATGTTGTACAAAGAAAAATGTTAGTACCTGTTTGTTGTAGATGTTGAAATAGATATTAAAAATGTTCCAAAGGCCAAATAATAAACCAAGCACCAAAGTGTCTTGAAATTTCGACGTAGAGACTTCATCATCATCATCATGATCAGCGCTCTGGGAGATTGAATCAGCCACCGCCTTGACTTGGAAAGCGTTAAATAGAGGCTCTGGAGTTAGTTTAGGAAGTGTGATCAAAGCGTTGTGTCTTGACGGCTGAGATGATAAGCGAGGAGAAGATGAAGCGGAGAGAGCGTAAGTAAGTGCTTTTGAGAGAGGGTTGTATCTGTGGAGAGATTGAGAAGGATGGGAGAGATTGCGAGGGTTAGGTATGGGGAGGGTATGTGAGAGAGAATACGAAGAGCTCTGCATTTTTTTTGGAATTATGAATGAGAGAGAGAGAGAGAGAGAGAGATTCAGAGAGATTCAGAGAGAGATTTGTCTGAATCTTCCCCTTTGGAATTATGTTGAGAGAGACAGAAAAAAGGAAGGGGAGTTGGAATATAACTATGACCTGCACATTATGACAACTTTATTACATTTGTATTTTTTTTTTTTTTGCTAAATATTACATTTGTATTTTAATTAAACTTATATAAGCTAATGAAAAATCAAAGCAATTTTAGAAGTAATTATTTTTTTGGAAAATATCACAAATTTTCTAAATAATGTAGTATAAAACCAAACCAAATATATCCTCTATATCAAGTTAGTAGTATGTCAATTGAAATGTGCATACAAATAGCTAAACAAAATGAACAGCTTAATTAAATATGGGAAAAGGCAGGTGAAATTCGAAATGGCTGTTTTTCAAATTATAAAAAAGATTAATAATTCCGAAACGGCTGCGCGTTACAAATGGTCCCCATTTGCAAAGATTCAGCATGAGGCCGAAATTGCATGCAGGTTCATTTCAAATGTCTAAAGAGCTTCTTAATTGATATACTCCCTCCGACCTCCGTTTTTGTTGTCACCTTAATTTTTGCACATATTTTAATTTAATTTGACCGACTAGTTAATCCTATCTTATATATTAAATAAGTTTTAAAAGACGGCTAGTTAATCCTAAATATTAAATAAGTTCTAAAAATTTAGAAAAAAATTACTAGGGAATAAGAATATTAATTTTTTTATAAGTAATAAAATACAAGTGGAATAATAGTGTTTTTAAATAACTTGTAAATTATATTATTTTTTTAAATAATACAGTGTTTAGGTAATTAGTTTATTTTAAATTATAGTAATATTTACATATTAATAAAAATTTATATTTAAAATATTAATCAATTATGTTAATATAAAGATGTAAATAATTTACATATGAATTCAGTTTTATGTGAATATCTTCTTATTTATAATTATTTTATCTTATTCTTATGTAATTGTAATTTTTTTTAATTTTAAATGATTTATAATTATTTAAAAATAGATTTTTTGATTAATTTTTATTGTTGTTTGAATTTGCTATCATTTTTTTATTGTTAAGATTTGGGGTACATTTTTTAAATTTGCACGGGGCACGTGAAATCTAAGGCACACTCTTGTTATTTGGTCAATCCGATATAAATGGATTGGGTACGAGTTACAAATATTTTCACTCTAATCTAACCCAACCCGATTCATTAATATATCAACCATAATTTTATATACTTTTTTAAGTTGGCATGTATTTACATCTCTTCTCATATGTTTTCATGTAATTATTACAATATCTTAAATGAGTTGTGTATTATTTTTTTTTTTCTTCGTCTCTGTTGACGGAGGAATCTGGTAATAATAAAGTCTGAGGTTCATAGCTGGAAACAAGATCTATGACGGTGGTTCTTTATCGGAAACGTGAACAGTAACCGGTGGATCCGATGAACGGTGCTCGTCGGGAAGTATGAACAGTGTGTGGTGGTGATAATTATTAGTGGCTGAGATTGTTTAGGATTAGTGGTGGCTCATTTGCGCTCTCGCTTCTGACCCCTCACAATTTGCCTACGTATCCCTATTTATAGGGAATCAAGCCCACGTAGTTCTTGGGGAACAAGAAACCTAACAGGCTTAGATTTCTTGTCCCGAGGCCCAGTAGGAAACCTACTGGAAACCGTCTTCTACTAGCTTTAGGAATGCCCGCCGATGAGGCCCAACCACAAAGGCCTAAAACTCGTCCGCGGCTTCAAGACTTTACGGATAGGGCATCTACCTGGCCAAGGATAACCCTCCGCTACCATCTGTTTCACTAGACCGTGGACGCAGGTATAACCGTGGTTCACCCCAAATGTTGGACACATCCTTATCCCCCGATAAGGAGCCCCTACCAGATTACAGGATAAGTGATCCCAAGCTTTTGGGTGCAAAGTGCAGGATACTCCAAAGTCTCCCAACGAGGACACCCATTGACTACAGAGACAGAGCTCCTAAAGCACACACCAGAATTTACCCCACATCCCCAATGAGGACACTCATTGACTACAGGACGAGGTCTTCCGTCCAGGCATACCCCTGGAGGTCTCTGAACACGGACACCGCCTTTCCTGTAGATATGCTACAGGAAGGAGTTCTTCAATAGAGTATCTGCATCAAATAGGTTAGTAATAATAATCTTCATCTTCCTTGAATCTTCCAAAGAACCCGGTCAAGTAATCATGTTGAAATCTTCCCAAGGTTTTTCTACTCATTCAGGGTGCGCCCTAAGGCTCACCATAGAAAAGGATTCAATCAGGGAATTCCTCACCCTTTCCTTAGTAATTGGGCATGCCTCCCCACTATGCTGAGGGCGCGCCTTCGGCTTCTACTTATCTTTAGTTTCATATTCATTGGACGCGCCTCCCCTATCAATAGGGCGCACCTTGCCATTTACAGTGAAAGAAACCTTCTTTGTCTTCTCCCTGATTTCAGGCATTTATATCTTAATTTTGACTGTTTTCTTATCTTTAATCTGAATATAGTTTTTACCAATTTTTGGGCATAACAACTACCCCCAAATTTCATATGTCATTGAAAATGGGATTGGAATTTTTACTCATCTTTATCAAAATTTGTATAAACATATTCATCAATGCTTTTGTCAAGGCGCGGCCTGAACATGGCTTGCCTTCCAACTTTTACTTAAAATTCAATGCTGCTATGATAGCCAAATAAGGCGCTCCTTCCTGAAGGCGCTCCTTCCTGAGGGTGCGTCCTAGAATTTCAAACGGTTTGGAAACGGTTCCCCTTATTTTTAGGGAATCGTGATCGACGTGACTGATTTAACAGTTGTCATTTTCAGCTATAAATGCCAGTCACATCATTTCTTTTTACTTTTTACTTTTACTCTTTCTCTCTACTTTACTTTTCTTCAAAAAATTATCACACCGGCGGGAGGGTATTTTGCTCGGAATCTGACCTAATCCTCCATCGTTTCTTCAGTTTTTCAGTCCATCTTCTTCTCCGATCACAAAGGTACACATGACTTTTTGTATTTCTGAGTTTCATCCATTAAATCATTATGCATGCTACAAGACTGTTCATCTTCCATTTCTTGAAGCATATTGTTCTTGTATGTATATATGTATATATAGGTGTATATATTTGTATTTGCCCATTTAGATCCTAAATTATTGGATAATTAATTTCAAATTTATGTTTTGAGAATTTCAACCATTAGCATGATTATGCCCAGAAAACCGTTACTTATAGTCTATACATAACCATATCCACCTTTAAAGCTTATCAGCAACTTGGGGCACGCCCTCGTATACCTCTCCCAACAATGATGTCAGTTTTTAATCAGAGATGGATCCTAGGATGCGCCTTATTGTTAAACAGGGCGTGCCTTCTTATGATAACGCATGTTTTGTGTTTCAATAGGATAACTGTTAAACCCATCCTTTTAATTGGGGCATGCTATCTTTCCAATGCATGCCTTTCATTGCTTTTATTTTTTTTCTTCTTTTACTTTCTGAACTGGATGCACCCTCAACCTTTCTCGATTTTCTTGACAACTGGAAAATGAGGGTGCGTCCTCTCCTTTTCATCCATTCTAGGATTTCCTTACCAAGTTGGGAATTTATTCACCCCCAAACACCTACTTCGAACCTCAGCCTCCAAACGCCCACCACACTCCTGAGTTTCTGAATCAGGTGGCGCGCCTTGTTCAAGAATCCAAAAAAGGTACCCTGATGGCTGATTCTTCGAATGGTTCTTCCATGGACAATGTCCCTTTGTCTCGTAGGCATGGGAAACAAAAGCTAGTCCAGAAGGAGAGATCTCCTGCACCTACTGCAACTAAGCTTGATGACGATGACTAGTTGGAGTCCCTCAATGATGATAGGTATAGGAGCACCGAGATTGGAGTGAATGTTGGGGCTGGCCCATCCAAAGTCTCTTACAGGGCGATTTCTCCAAGTCCATCTCCAAGAGATGGTGCGCCCACTCCTCTTCATTCAGAGGGCGCGTCTGGAGATGAATCGCCTGAACTCAAAGATGAATCCAACTTCTTTGATGAAGACTCCTTTCAGTTTTCTAATTCTCCTCTCCCTTCTCTCATTCCTTTCAAGCACTGGGAAGTATCTGATAGTGAGCTGGATTTTGACTGGAGCAAGTATGAAGTTTGTAAGGAGGCTGTGAAGAAACGTTTCAGAAAGGAACAAGGGAAATTATTTTGTGTGGGACTTTCTTCCAATTGCTCGGACGAGCAGTTAGGCTGGTTGATGCAGTACTATGATATGGAAGGCATTTGGGCGCGCCCTATGAGCATGATGCGCCCTCACCTCTTCAATTATGGCAGGAATTTCAGGATTCCCCGGATGGTGACTAGTGCTAAGATGGTTTCCCTGGGTGTGGGCGCGCCTCTTCACCCCTATCTAAGGGATATGATTGAGCTTTATGACTTGGCCCCTCTGCAATTATCCCTCAAAAGCTATAAATTTGTTTTAGCCTTATTCATCATGTACATGGACCTTGGTTTCCCCACACCTACCATGGAAGATGTGAGCCATTTCTTTAGCCTCAAGAGGTCTGATCATGGCTACTTCTACTTGGTCATAGACAAGCAGCATAACAGAAAGGGCTTTTTATCAGGAAAAGTTAGCCATGAGAAAGGATGGAAAGAGAATTTCTTTTACCTGTACGATGTCCCCAGGGTCAGGATCCGATTCAACATAGATCCAAGTAAGGGCGCGCCCTCTCCTTCCTTTTTATATTTCAATTTTATTTGCACACATATTTCTTACTTTCTCATATCTTCTTTTATTAGACAAACCAATTGTATGGGAGCTCGAGGGAGCGCCCAAAGAGAGGGCAGAGGCCCTTCTCAGAGTTACTGCGGCCAAGTGGAACCTGAAGGCGCTTGTAACTGAATCCAACTTAATGCGAGTTGGTATTTTGTCTGAATGTGTGGGGACCAAATGTAGTTATAAAGAATTTAGGAAAGGTGCTCCCCTTACCCGTGTGGTGGAAGTTGATAGCGGTGAGGAAGAGGATGAGGAGGAGCATGAAGACAGCACTACCCAGAGTGAACCTCCCTGGGTTTGAATATAGCCTTCTCATAGGAGGGCGCGCCTTATTACTAGGGCGCGTCCTACCTAGTTTTCCCAGTTGCTTTTCTTTTCATGTCTTTTATTTGTATTATATAATCTTCTTGTATTTGCATCCATCTTTCATGTACTGTCGTTAACATATCATATCTGACATTTTTAGTCTCACGTGGGCGCGCCCAAAACATTGGCGCACCTTTACTTACACCTACTAATCATTTTTATGTGTTTCTATGCAGATATGGCTCCTCCTAAGATTCCCAGATCCTTTGGGGCGTGCCCTTCGGAGAAACCCAAATCTAAACCTCCCAAGAAGGATGCTCCCAAGGCCCAGACCTCTGCGCCAACTCCAACTCCTGTCCCTCAGCCTACTCATATCCTGAAAAGACCAGTTATTGATCTTATTGACCAACAGGGCGCGTCCAAGAAACTAAGGACAGAGGGCGCACCTTCAGGGTCTTCTGCTGCTCTGAATTCTCTTGGCCCATTGAACTCCCTTCATGTAACTGATGAAGAGGTGGAGCAATGGAAAGCTATGAGTCTGGGGGATGCCACCAGGGCTTCAGTCAAGGCATCTTGCCAAATGGTCATCCACTCCAGCCAGATGGTGGACGAGTTCTTAGCAGAGAGGGCGCGCCATGAGAGGCTGCAAGGTGATAACAATATCCTGTAGAATACCTTGAAATACAAGGATTTTCTTAATGCTATGGACATCAAAGCTAAGGATTCTGAAATCTTCTTCCTCAAAGGTGAGGTGGCCAACCTAACTTCTCAGCTTGAAATTGCTAATAAGAAGGCTACTCTTCTTCATACTGAGTTAGGTGGTGCCAACCTGAGGATTGAGTACCTGGAGTAGCAGCAGAAGGAAGGATGGCCTGATGAGAAGAAGGAGGTTGCAGATGCTGCTTTTGACAATGGATTTCACTTCTACAGGGTCAGATTTGTTGCCAACGATCCTGACTATACCTTTGAGAAGTTTGGGGAGGAGACCATGGCTGAGATGGTGGAGTTTAAAAGAGTACATGTTGCAGAGATTAGGGCAAGGAGGATAGAGATTGGGCTAGCGGAAGATGTTGAGGGCGCGCCAATAGAGGAGGCCCCTAAGGACGCCCTGAGGCTGATCCTACCATTCATCTCCAGTCCATTCCCCTAATTGACAATGTTGAGGGTGCGCCCTGATTTACTTTCCTCGGCTTGTATCTAATTCTGTTTCTAAATACTTTGAGGTGTCAGCCCTCTTTTGATGTTATGCAAAGTTGTATGACAATATGGTTCCTGATACTTTTTAATTTTGCATTATGACACATCGTATGGTTTTATTTAATTTTATATCTTCCAGGATGCATACGAAGTCGGTCAAGGCGCCTCAACCATTTGGGCATGCCTTGTTACGCAGGTTGCTGTTTTTAGCTCTTTTTCCAGCCTTTATACACTTCTGTTGTGAGGTGCATTCTTTCGTAAGGGCGTGTCCTTAATTTTAGAACACATTTTTTTCCAAGGTCAACCGCATTTGGCGTGCCTTATAGTAGGGCGTGCCCTTTAATATTTAGAGAAAGTTATTTAGCACATTAATGGACATTTATCTTGTTGCAAGATTTTGAAACTGTTCCTATATAATGGGGATCTATAGTTTTTCTTTACCAAAGTACTTTGTAATCAGGGTGCGCCCTGGTTCTTTTTAAAGTGCAAGTGCCAAGTAAACAAATAATTGAAGCAAGTTTTCTTTTTATTGATAATGCGCTCTAGTGTAGAAATTACACCAGTCCCATGGCTACTATGCTCTGTGGGAAAATTATTTAGAAATTTTTATCCTTCAGCTAAAGCCAAGGTTAGCAGTCATGCATACTACCCCCTAGGCTAGGAGGAATTTATTTACTACTAGTCTATGACATAAAAATCAACCGCAGAAACGAGGGGGCCAAGGCCGCACCCTATTGATAATATTTCCTTAAGTATTCTGCATTCCATGCTCGGGGAATAAGATTGCCATCCAAATCCTCCAAGCGATAAGTCCCCTTTCAAAGTATAGATTTGATCTTGTATGGTCCTTCTCAATTAGCGCCAAGCACCCCGTGCTGAGCTATCTTAGTATTTGGCATGACTTTTCGCAACACAAGGTCTCCCACCTTATATGGCACTGACTTCACTTTCTTATTAAAGTACCTTACAACTCTTTGCTGATATGCCGCGAGCTTTAATTGAGAATTCATCCTAGCCTCATCCAGCAGATCCAAGTGGAGCCTCTGATTAACTTCTGCATCTTCCTCCTTGAACAAATCCCTCCGCAGAGACCCAGCTCCTATCTCTACGGGAATCATAGCCTCATATCTGTAAGTTAGCAAAAAATGAGATTCTCCTGTAGTGGATCTAGAAGTCATGTTATAAGACCAAAGAACCATGGGCATTTCTTCTGGCCAATCTCCTTTCTTTTCTTCCAGCTTGGTCTTTAAAGTATGTTTGATGATTTTGTTAATAGCTTCTGTTTGGCCATTGCTTTGCGGGTGGTAAACTGCAACAAAATCTTTTTTGATGTTCAAGTCTTCACAAAGCTTTCTTAATTCTTTACTGTCAAATTGCTTTCCGTTATCTGAGATGAGTTTATATGGAACTCCAAATCTACAGACTATGGAGTTGAAGACAAAATCCTTAATTTTCTTTGCTGTGATCGTGGCTAGTGGCATAGCTTCTGCCCATTTTGTGAAATAATCCACGGCCACCACAACATACTTTACACCCCCTTGGCTTTAGGTAATTATCTAATGAGATCAGTTCCCATAGTGCGAAAGGCCAAGGACTGTTCAGCGAAGTGATGGGCGTTGCTGGTGCATTGGAATAGTTATCAAATCGTTGGCAACGATCGCATGCCCTAACAAACTTGAAGGCATCTTCTTTCATTGTTGGCCAGTAATATCCTTGTCTGAGGAATTTTAAGGCCAATGAACCACCACCCGAGTGATTGCCGCAAATGCCTTCGTGCACCTCCCTAAGGATGTAGTTTCCTTCCTCTAGGTCCACACACCGTAACAGTGGTTGGTTAAAGCCTCTTTTGTACAACACTCCGTCATATTTGACATACCTCGTAGCCTAATAGCGGAGGCGCCGAGCTTGTGATTTATCTTCTGGAACGGTTCCCTTTCGAATATAATTATGAATGGGAGTCATCCAAGTCTCTTGTGGGGTTACTTGAGTCTGGAACACCCCTATTTCCGGGATACTCGGGATTTCTTGGATTCCCAAAGAAATTTGTCCAAGCAGCACGCTATCCATCTGTGATCCCATTTTATCCAAGGCATCAGCATTACTATTATCTTCCCGAGGCACACCTTCTAGTTTAACACTTCCAAATTTCTCTAGCAGACGCCGCACACATCTCATATATCTGGCATCATTGTTGGTGATGTAGAAAACCTCTGTTGACTTAATTTACTACTAATTCTGAGTCACTTCAAGCGATCAGGTTCACAACTCCCACTTCCAAAGCTATCTTCGGGCCGTTGATTAATGCTTCATATTCGGCATATTGTTGGTGACGTAGAACTTGAAATGAATCGCGCTCATCAGATGGTGCCCTTCCGGGATGACTAAAACGATTCCAGCCCCTGCTCCGCTGTTATTTACAGCCCCATCAACATGTAAGATCCACCAAGGGTGTTGTAACGCCCCCAAATCCGGGGTCAGAGGATTTGGTCGTCACTATAAAATCTCAATCCAAATTAACCTGTTTAATCAATAAACGAATGTCAGCGGAAGATATTTATCATAATTGACCCCAAACTAATCCAAGATCTTTTAAGGTTACAGTTCTAGAAACAAGAATCCTAAATTCCATCAATAATTTTTTCACTTTCTTTTAAAACTCTCTTCAATAATTCTCAATCTCAAAACTTAACCCGGTAGTATAACTTCGAAAAGAAGTATACTAGGCACAACTATGAAATAACACAACTATAATATAATATAATATGATATAATATAATATAAACAACTTTATACAATAGAACTTACACTATTTCGCAAACCCTGGACCAACCACCTTCCAAAAGCTTCTTCTTTGCTTCCTCGAATTACGCAGCTAAACAGCGCAAGCTAATCCTCACTGGAGGTTAAATTTTAAAAACAGAAAAGCATGAGCGAAAGAAATGCTCAGCAAGATCATTATAGCGAATATAGGGTCGTTTTGATATTTTACCGACATCTGCATTAGAGCAGAACATTTAAAATTATAATTGTTGAATCATAAAATTTTAGTTGAGGAATCCCAGAATTGATTCCTTAATTGTATTCAAAATCATTTTGATATTTTTGAGCGAAATGCTTCAGCAATACTTTGAATCTTGACGAGAATAAAACTCGTAAAACAGTGTTTACGGAAATATCGTAAACCACAATAACAAGAAATAATGATTATGGATTGAATCATAAAACTTCACTTAAAACCGAACTCTTGAAATTAATACTTATTTTGCTGTCATATCAAATTAGATATCAATACGAACTTTGATGCTCACAATATTCCATACTGAAGTCAACATCAATCATCTATACCAATACCACCTTTGATATATAACAACAACGTAAGTATCAGCATAAATCAGAATCTGAATCAAAACTACATTTTACCATTATTCCAAAACAGAAACAGTTGATAAATCATTTATTCTATAATTATCAAAATAATAAAGAAATTTAGATTTCAATTTTGATTGGAACCAATTATATTTCATGTTGTTCCCGATGATCAGTCGCGAAACAACGCCGGTATCCCGCACCCATACCGTAAGTATAGGTACTACCCGTATCCCGAAGACATACGGTACCTATAGGGCGCCAGAAAGGCATAACTAGCCTTGAAAGATATTACAGCTGGACCGATATCTCGATCACCTACGCTGTAACCAGTAACCATTCCAATCTTAAAAACTTTTTTATTGAAAAGGAGGCGAATCAACTGACATCCTAAATAATTTTATTCCCTCATTCACTTGGGCAGGAATTCTCGCAACAAAATCATCTTTCTCAAAATCCAAAATATTTATAAATCCAGTAATTTGATAAGTAAAATCACTTAGCTATTCTGAACATAGAATAGCAGAAGAATACTTGCATAAACAAAATCATTTAATTCTGCGATATGTAAAACATTTATTTATTCCGAACTGAGAATAGGGAAAGCAATACTTGCATAAGAAGATTTAAAATAAATATCACTTGAACAATAAGTGATGATAGGGATACTTGCCTTTGGTCCTTAACAATCATACACACTCGCAATAACACAAATATCTCATGATGCTTTCTCAAGACGTCATCATTTCCTATTCTTAATTCTTTGATATGTCGCTAATGCAATTACTGCGGTCTGATACGAAATCTTATCCAACTTCAGTCTTGATCCCCAATGTCTGGTTCTGATCATCTCGAACCATCCGTAACTACTGAACCACTATGCAACTCTCCCTTTTTCTTTTCTTTTGCTTGGTCTCACGCCCTTAATCCCCGATCCTATCATAAGCAAAAAGATACTACTTTAGTATCCTTCTGAAACGATTATCTTATTTCTACCCTTTCGCGATATATATATATATATATATACATATATACATATGGCACATTATATAGCATATAACAAGTAGCACACATTATAGTTTAAAACTTACTACCAACTCAGAATATTATTTAACACGAAAACGCGTTACTTATGATAATATTTCTACGGAAAATTCGGCATGATCTATTCGTAATATGGACAATACCCAGAATAACCACACCACAAATACATCCCAAAAGTAATTTCAATGTTCTTACCCAGACATATCCTATACGTGTTACGACTAACAATCATAACATGCTTTCAAATCATTGAAATCAAATAAGTCAAATAGATTTAGATACAGGGGAATTTTAGAAAATTTTGGCATGAAGTATTCGTAATTAGGACTATCCACCTGTTTTCAATTCCACAATTTAATCTTATAACCAAACAAAATAAAGATGCCTCAACTTGCAGCAACATAAAAGTAAACAAGTAAGAAAAGTACACGCCCAGACTTGCGGCAACTAAAAAATTAAGGAAAATTACCCGCCCAGACTTGCGGCACCTAAACAATTAAGTATACTTAATAATTTATAATATTTGAACTTACAGTTATATAATTTAGCATCACCAATTCAACTTGAGTAAACACTTAAATAAATCACCTTGCACATATATCACATAGACTAGTAACTATACACATATTCAAATCACACTCTAATAATTAGCAACGAAACTCAATCTCAAATAGGCATATTTTAACATGTATTTCCATAAAACACATCGCTATATATTCTCATTTAACATCAAGTGCAAACAAGAGCTTTGTAAACAATTAAACATATAAAAACACATAACAAGTATCTTGGTTGCTCGATTTCACATAAACTAAGTTCGCCTCTGGATTTTTAATAAATTCATAAATAGGTCTGTTGTAGTGAAGTTTGGTGGAGACTTAACTGACTCACATATCTAACTTTCATAAAAATTTCAGATGAAAGAAAGGTGTTTAGAGCCCCTGAACATAGTCGTCACTAAGGCCAACAGATCCTGTCCAGAAATTCTGCGCACCTTGCACTAAAACATACATATCTTTTATCTCGTTTATTAAATCAATCTAATTCTTTCGCGAGTAGAAACTAGAGTTCGCGGAGCACATAACCACATAAAGATTAAGCATATAACTCGACTCTATGAGCCCATAATTCTATTGCAAAAACAGACCCGCAACAATATAGAAATTCAACTCAATTACATATAATTTTAAAACTTTAATCCATTAATTCTTAAAATACCATTCCAAGCATATAAACACATACTCTTAAACCAAAAACTTTAACACCCAGATAATATCGCGAGTTTAAAACTAGCCAACTAACTACATAACATATATATACATACATAACATATATATACAATATCTCATATCAAAATCACAACACATCTTTAAGCCAACTGATTTATAAGGATTTGAATTGAATTATACCGACTGAGATTAAGACACACAACGATGGGTAAGGTCTGGGCTGCCGGAAAAGTGGACAACGGTGGTTGTTGGATGGTGGTTAGGTGGCAGAATCGAAGAAGGAGATGTGAGTAAAGCTTGGAAAGAGGAGAAGAGTGCGGGAGAGATTAGAAGCGAAATTAACGAGAGAGAGAGAGATAGAGAGAGAGAGAGAGATTGAGGTCGAGGGAGAGCAGAGAGATCGAAAGGGGAGAAAAGAAATTTGGCCTACTGGTTTTAAGAGAAAAGACGCAGGGGTATTTCTGTAATTTGCTAATGTTTTTTTTACTTACCATTTTCTCTACACAAAAATACATAAAAACGAATATGAGTACTATTTCTCTGCATTGTAAAGGGTGATAATTATACTAAAATTATTTTTAAAATGTAGAGAACAAAATTAGCTTCGTCCCCATATTTTTAAAATAATTTTTGAGCAAACGATTTATTTTATACGAATTTTGTAAAATAATGCTCAAAAATAGAAATAAAGCTCATTAAATTATTTTAAAATACTCCAATCTCAATATAAATTCAACTATTATTTTTAAAATGTCTCTTAGGGTATTTTAGAGGTAATAAAATAAGTTTCATGATTCAATCATATACCGATGATTTATTAAAAATATTTAAAAATCCACTAAACCCCATTTTCACATAATAAATCATGAAAATATCTTAAAAAACGTTTTGACCACAATGTCACTCACATATGAATCAAATAAAACATAATCACATCTATCAATTAATAAAATCTCATACTTACCAATTTTCTATTTAATCCTTTATTTATAATTTCTTTTGTGTAATCACTGATTACACTTTAAACCTTATACTAACTCACCAAACTGGAATAATATATTTTTAAGCATTTACTCACTAATTCATATAGATATCAAAAAATTCAAATAACTCATATAATATTATTCACTTAACACATAAAAGAATAGTATTTATATACAATTCTTTTTTTTAATATTTTCACAATTCACCCGCTACAAGGGAGAATCTAGATAAAACTAAATATATTTTTGAAAACAGTAAAAGTAATTAAATACTCTCACAACAATGACAGAGATCAATACCATAATTATCAATTAACACATAAATCATTTAAAGACACAAATTCATCAAAGAGGAATAAAATATCCATAATTTTATTCTTTCCCAATTGAAACAATCATATAAAATAATCCAGATATTAAAAATATTAAATCCTAAAAATTTGCGGGATATCACAGGTGTGGGAACTCTTCTCTCACTTCGGCGGGGGAATCACCCTGTGAGGAAGGTTCTGCCAACACTATAGCCTTACCATCTACCTCAGAGTCAAACTCAAGTATGAAATCGGCCAGTGTATGTCCCTTGATTGCTGTGTGAGGGTAATATTCTAAATCAAATTGTCTAAGCTCTATCGCCCATTTTAACATTCTTCTCGATGACTCTGGTTTATGTAGAACATGCCTAAGAGGATAGGCGGTGCGGACTTCTATTCGGTGAGCTTGGAAATAAGGCCTTAACTTTCTTGCCGCAAGGATAAGGGCATATACCAATTTCTCCATGCTAGTATATCTAGTCTCTACGTCTTGTAACCTTTTGCTTACGTAGTACACTGGGGACTGTCGACCTTCTTCCTCTTTCACCAGTGCTGCGCTGATCGAATATTCAGAGACTGCTAAATAAAGAATCAACGTTTCTCCGTCCTCGGGCTTGGCCAACATGGGAGGATTCCCCAATTGTTCTTTGATTTTTGGGAAGGCATCCTCACAGTCCGAGGTCCACACAAAGTTTTTTCCCCTCCCCTTAATTGCCTTGAAGAATTCCTTGCATCTGTCTGAGGATTTTGACACAAATCGATTCAGTGCCGCAATCCTTCTTGTTAAACTTTGCACCTGCTTAATGCTCGTGGGAGATTTCATGTCTAGAAGAGCCTTGATCTTTGCATGGTTGGCTTCGATTCCCCGGTGGTTTACCATGAATCCCAGGAATTTCCCTGATTTGACTCCAAACACACATTTTTGTGGGTTCAACTTCATCCTGAATTGTATTAGGATGTGGAACATTTCTGCCAAGTCCGCTACATGGTCTTCCGCTCTTATGGATTTTACCAACATATTATCTACATAGACTTCCATTGTTTTCCCAATCTGCTTCTTGAATATTCTATTCACTAGCCTTTGGTATGTTGCTCCGGCATTGACTAGGCTGAACGACATTCCGATGTAGCAATAGAGACCTCTGTCCACGATGAAGGAGGTGTGTTCTTGATCAGGTTCGTATATAGGAATCTGGTTGTAACCAGAGTATGCATCCATGAAACTCAGCAGAGCATGTCCTACCGTAGCGTCGACCAGCTGGTCAATTCTTAGCAAAGGGAAACTATCTTTTGGGCATGCTTTATTCAGATCGGTGAATCCCACACACATTCTTCATTTGCCGTTGGGCTTTTTTACCAACACTGGATTGGCCAACCATTCCGGGTAAAAGGACTCTCGAATCAGTCCGACGTCCAAGAGCCTATCCACTTCTTCTGCCAAGGCTATAGCCCTCTCTCCGCTCACAGCCCTGCGCTTTTGTCGAACCCCTTTATGTTTGGGATCGATATTCAGTCTGTGACTCATGACTTCTGGGTCATTTCCCACCATGTCAGAATGACTCCATGCAAATACATCAAGGTTTGCCAGGAGAAATACAGAAAGTTCTTTTCCCAATAATGGGTCCAATTGGGAACCAACCTTCAGAACTTTGCTTGGATCTTTTTCATCGACCTAAATCTAGACCGTATCTTCCACTTGACCCATTTTTCCGTTGGCATGGGTATTCGAGGGTCTAAATCGAGCTGATTACGATCCTCATCACTTTCCTGAGAGGGCGCATCCCCATGAGAGGGAGCATCGACATCTTTATTCATTGAGGGCGAGTCCTGTATAACAGGGGCATCAAACTCTTCATTTCCTAAGGGCGCGCCTTGTACAACAGGGGCGTCAACCTCTTTTACATTTTTTGATGATGAAGGCGCGTTCTCAGGGAGAGAGGCATCTACCTTATGTGTGTTCATCCCAAGACTCTACAAGGCATCGAGTCTTCCTTCAAGCTTTCCCCCCTTAAAATCTGCTTGGACTACTTGGCTCGGAGATTCTTCATCGTCTAGCATCTCAATTCTGATAGTATCTTCCAAGAACAGTGTCGCTAAAGGCAATTTAGAGGAGCATTCGCTTTCTTGTTCGACATAGTAATGGACTCGAATTTTTTTGATTGGCTGTTCGATGCTTCTTTCTCGTTCATCATCTGACACATCCCCAATTTCTCCATCTTTTCTCCTGAAACCTCTCATAGCTTATCGGTAACATTCTCTAGAATCATACTGGGAGCCTTTTATGCTACCGACTACGTTCGGAGTTGGAAACTTATTGGTAAGATGGTGGATCGAGGTGATAACCCTCATCTCCCTAAGGAAGGGACGCCCTAGCAGTACATTATGGGATAATTCTTGATTTAAAACCTTGAACTCGAGCATCTTTGTCACGGACAACGGGCTTTCCCCCAAGGTACACGATAACCGAATTGATCCCATAACTCTAACTCCTACGCCATAGAAACCGTAGACCCACGAATCTTCTCCCGACATATCCCGATCAGGTAGCCCCATCATTTTAAAGGTGTTGTAGTAGAGGATGTTTGACGAGCTACCATTGCACGAAGGCCCTGTGGATATTTTTGGTCCCGATCTGGATGGAAATGACCAATGCGTCATTGTGGGGGTGATGTACCCACCGGGTATCTGCTTCTCTGAAGGTGATGTCCATGGATTTGCCCTTGAATACTTTGGGTGGTCGAGTTTCCACCCTATGAATGTCTGTGAGAGGTCTGAATCGGGCTTCCCTTGCATATCTCGCCAAGACTCTGTTGCTGCATTCCATCCCGGGATTTCCTCCGTAGATTGTCCGGATGCTGCCGTCCCTGACAAACTTATTTTCTTCCAGAGTTTCATTGTTCGATCCCCGTGGGGATCGCCCTCCTTCTTCCTGTACTCTGTCGGTGTTATCCTTGTGCCTCCTTACTTCCTTAACCACCCATTCGCCAGGATATCCTTCCTTGATAAGTGTTTCGATCTCGTCCTTTAGTTTCCGATACTCGTGTGTGTTGTGTCCGGATGATTCATGGTATTCACAATACTTCTTCTTGTCTTTACTTTGCCAAGATGATAGAGCTTCAGGTTTTCTAAACAGCCCTCTATTCTTGTTTACCTCAAAGATATGCTCAATAGACGCGGCCAAAGGCGTATACCTGCTTGCCCTATAGTCATAGCTTGAGGGAGGGCTCCATTCCCTCCTTGTGGTTATGGCATTCACCCAATTTGGGCTTCGACTACTCCTTCTATACCTTGGTCTTGGAGATCTGTCTATCTTCCTTGCTCTGTTTCTCTGACTTGCTTGCGTCGTTGGTTGTACCTCTGCCAGAAACTACTCTATAGCTTTAAATGATTTTGCAAAAACAAAGACATCCGCCAGAGTGGCCGGGTCTTTCCCCTGTAAGTGCTTCCAGAATTCCGAACCGACCCTTAGTCCTGCTATCAAAAAGCTTTTCAAAGCTTCGTCTGAGGCCCCTCTTACGCCGGTAGATTCAGCGTTGAACCTTTTAAAATACGACGTCAAGCTTTCATTCTCCCTTTTCCTAACATTGGCGAGAGTTGTAACAGAGGGAGCATACCTTACGATAGATTGGAATTTGGTCAAGAACAGGGTCTTCATTTGGTCCCAGGAGGCGATTACCCCCGGCCCGAGCTTCTGAAACCATTGTTGTGCACTTTCTCTAAAAGTTGCAGCTAATAGCCGACATCGAGCCAAGTATGGGACTTGATACATGTCCATCTCTATATTGAATCGACCCAGGAATTTCACAGGGTCAGAGCTTCCGTGGAAACGGAGATCGCTAGTAGTGTTACGATATCCGGCCGGCAACTGTGCCTCTCTTACTGCCACCGAGAATGGAGAAGGGATTTCAGTCGTGGCCGTTACTATGCCTTCCAAGTGGTTAAGCAGCCTTTTCAGATCGTCTACATTGAAAGTTCCCACACCTGGGATAGTTTGCATGTGAGGTTGCGGACCTTGGGGCTAAGGTGGAGGTACTTCTTCCTGGTTCCCACCTGGAGGAGCTTGTTGTTGGTTGGTATTCTGGGCATCTTCTGGTATCACGATCATTTCGGGGTTCCGACCTTGATCTCCCCCCAGGTTTTCTCCCTGACCTCGGCCGCGACCTCGAGCCATCTCGTGATCATAATTTTCCACATCCCTATGATCATCATACTGAGCATAGTTATCGATGTCTGCTCGATTATACCAGCGGGTATCAATGCGGCCACGATGGTTGTCGTGGCGATATCCATCTAAGTACCTACCTCGACCTCCGCCTCTTCCCCTCCATTGGGGTCTCCTCCAACGGTCGCTTCCATACCCTCGGCCATACCGGTCTAGCGATCTGTGGGGAGGAGCTCTCCCATGATCGCGGTGCCGCTCCTGATTCCCATGGGAATTCAGGGGCACACGCGTTGTACCATGGGGCGTCACATCTCCACGATCAGCTTCTTTTTTCCATTCAAGTAACAACATCATTAGATCATCGTCTCCTAAGCGGATCCCCAAGCGTTCCTTTAAAGCCACAAAGCCTCGTTGCTCATTCTCTGGCACGGACTCCGCCTGCCGGCGCTCCTCAAGACTACGCCCGGACCGGTGCGGATGGGCAACCCCCCGGTTATCCATTCGCAGTATTTCTCAACCATCAGCATCTTCTTCCACAAGATCAACGATTGGAGATGCATTGTTGGAATAGTTCAGACGTCGCATGGTTATCGGCACGCGTCCTCCTTCAGTTTGACCGTGGCCGGCCGAGACATCTCTATCAGTAATGGGTGCTTTCCCAGGTGCATGAGTAGCACGGTTGTGGCGAAGGCCTCTTCTGGTCTAGAGTCGCTTCACGGTGCTCAGTCCTGAGTCGAAACCGTTCAGAGCATCTCCCATGCGATACAGTTGTTCCAACAAGTCAGCGTTGCTGATAAGCATAGGTGGCTGTCCCCCAACATCTGGAGTGGGGCGATCAGTCATGGGTGGAACGTAAGGTTCATGGCAGTCATAGCCATGATCAGATTCTTCTTCAGAGCTTCCATCATAAAAACTTCCATCATGGGGTTGAGACATCTTTCCTCCTAGATGTAGATCTTGATTAGCCCCTCCTTCTAGCGCCAATTTGTTGACGGAGGAATCTGGTAACAACAAAGTCTGAGGTTCGTAGCCGGAAACAAGATCTATGACGATGGTTCTTTATCAGAAACGTGAACAGTAACCGGTGGATCCGATGAACAGTGTTCAAGGGGAAGTATGACCAGTGTGTGGTGGTGATGATTATTGGTGGCTGAGATTGCTTAGGGTTAGTAAGGGCTCCTTTGCGCTCTCGCTTCTGACCCCTCACAATTTGCCTACGTATCTCTATTAACCGTCTTCTACTAGCTTTAGGAATGACCGCCGATGAGGCCCAACCACAAAGGCCCAAGGCTCGTCCACGGCTTCAAGACTTCACGAATAGGTCATCTCACTGGCCAAGGATAACCCTCAGCTACCAGCTGTTTCTCTACACCGTGGACACAGGTATAGCTGTGGTTCACCCCAAATGTTGGATGCATCCTTGTCCCCCGATAAGGAGCCCCTACCAGATTACAGGACAAGTGATCCCAAGCTTTTGAGTGCAAAGTGCAGGATACTCCGAAGTCTCCCAATGAGGACACCCGTTGACTACAGAGACAGAGCTCCCAAAGCACACACCAGAATTTACCTTACATCCCCAATGAGGACACTCATTGACTACAGGAGGAGGTCTTCCGTTCAGGCATACCCCTGGAGGTCTCTGACCACGAACACCGCCTTTCCTGTAGATATACTACAGGAAGGAGTTCTTCAATAGAGTAACTGCATCAAATAGGTTAGTAATAATAATCTCCATCTTCCTTGAATCTTCCAAAGAACCCGGTCAAGTAATCATGTTGAAATCTTCCCAAGGTTTTTCTACTCATTCAGGGCACGCCCTAAGGCTGACCATTGGAAAGGATTCAATCAAGGAATTCCTCACCCTTTCCTTAGTAATTGGGCGCGCCTCCCCACAATGCTGAGGGCGCGCCTTCGGCTTCTACTTATCTTCAGTTTCATATTTATTGGACGCGCCTCCCCTATCAATAGGGTGCGCCTTGCCCTTTACAGAGAAGGAAACCTTCTTTGTCTTCTACTTATTTTCAGGCATTTATATCTTAATTTTGACTGTTTTTTTATCTTTAATATGAATATAGTTTTTACCAGTTTTTGGGCATAACAATCTCCAATATCTTATAAATATTCCTAATTAATGTGATAGAATTTTAATTGTTCAATTTATGTTTGCGTATTCATTTTTGTTTACGGATGTATGATTACTTTCCTTTAGTGTGCATATGACGATATGATATACGTTACTAAAATTATAATGTTAATCAAATTTAAATATTAATACTATAATTGTAAGTTATACATATTTTTTATTTAAATTTTCAAAATAAGGGATGATATACAGTATTAAATTTTTTTAAGAATCATTTAACCCATTTAAACCGACTCAACCCGACCCAAACCGATGTACAATTGATAGGATTGGATTACGAACTTATTTTACGAATTGAGTTAAGAAATATCAAACCAATTTAATTGATCGGATCATAAAATCGCCTCCAACCCGTTACCCCACCTATGTGCAGCACTACAAGCACAACCAAGGTCGGACCATACCATTTTATTGCTACTTTACACGTTAGAAAGAACAATTATAATAACACATGGAGTATTAAAAAGGAAAGAGAAGTGTGACCATGTATTGTTTTTTTTTCTAAATTAAAGTATATAATTCTCATCGGTGTATTTTACAAACCCATTGATGATGCAACCACCAAGAACACAAAATAAAAACACACCAAAAGGCAAAAATTCGTATTTTAGCAACTCTTGTAAAATTCTTTTCCAAATTGCATACGAGAAAACTTCAACGTTTGCAATATTCTCCTCCAAATTATCCGATGAACATATAGTTGTAAAGGATATTGATTCGTAGTTTTAATATGAATATCATTTATATAATTTGGAAGTAATTTTGTGAGTTTTTAATAATTTTCTTTAGAAATTTATTTTTCTTCACATTTTTTTTACCATTTTCTTATCCAATATTTATGGACAGTTTTTTAAGATTACTCTCCCTCTTTTATTTCAATAAAAACTTTACCGTGACAAGAAATTTTTTAGTGCATAACATTGTATTCCCAAATATAATTTTAGAGAAAAAGTAAAAAAAATAATGATTTATTCACTTTCTTTAGATTTTTTAAGAAAACTTTCGAAAAAAGAGTGATATGTCATAATTGTCTAGTGTAATGTGCAAACATGTAGTCTGCTCCACATCTTATTAGGTAGATAGATGACTTTTCACATATTTGTTTAGCTTCATGCAGTTAATTTTGCTTACATAACATGTGTTGTGTCTGAAATCTAGATTTCGCTTTCTGGTGCCGGCTAAAGACTTGAATGCTTTGAAAAGTGCAAAAAAGACTGTAAAACACGATATGCTAGGATCCATTTTATGACTAGCCTAAGTGCTGAGTTTATTTTTGTGTTGGTTACTAGGCCTTCGGTGTATGGAGCTAGTGCCACGTTGTTTGAGGCCTGAGGGCATAGGCAATGACATAGACATCATATATAGGTTGAAAGTGAGGACTTTTGTTGGTGAAATACAACATTTAACTACATTTCAAGGTTTTAAAGAGTATTCCGGGTTCAGGAAAAATAGCGATATTTTGGGTTTAAAATATCATGATTACAATGTCATATATATTTATTATCGTACTTAGTGCTACTATCTTGATTACTACAAATGTATATGTGTATTATCCCGTAATTTTTTAAAATTCGATTAATAAAAGAATAATAGAATAAAAAGGATTAAAAATAGATAAAAATTAGGATTTAAAATTGAATTAGACTAATTGACCTAAAATTTGAATCAGATTCTAATATGGATAAATTATAGATTAAGATATAGGGTTTTGTATCACTATAAATACATCATATTCGTCTTCCTCGCTTTTTGTATTAAAATTCGTAGGGCTTTTCTCAGCAAAAATCAACAGTCTTGTAAAATTCATGGAAAATTCATCGTAAGTCAGAATTTAGTGATTCTGTACTTTTCGGAAAGGTCTTTTCGTTCTTTACAACTTTCGTGTTTCGTGTTTTTCAAGATAATGTCATTTAGAGGGTAAAAAAGGTTATATTCAGATCTGATCAGGTTTTGAGGTAAGATTTCAATCAATCTTGCTAGTGTTTTCAAAATTATGTGTTACGTCTGTATCTTTGATTATCAAAACTTGGGCTAAGTGATGACATATTTTGAGTTATAAATGATGTTGTATATGTGTCTATGTGTGGTGTCAAGACGATAATTTCGAATCTTTGATTTGTGACATGGTTTGTGAAAATATCGAATAAGAACTTAGGACCGCAGTCACCGGATTGTAGTGACAGTTTTCAGAAAATTTAGGACCGTTATCACCAGGTTGTAGTAGTCGTGGCATGGATCATGGATTTTGAATTATTGTCTTTTATGTGGTATGTGTATTGTGTGTATCAAATAAGAATAAAAATAAGAATGTGTATCGAAAGTATTTGTTTCGTATGTCGTATATCATATCATATTTTGTTATATGTGTTCATGTTACTTGGTCAACTAGTTGGATTGATTGGTTTCTTGCTGGGCTGTATAGCTCATTACTTCAATTTCAGGTTTCGCTTAAGAGTTCGAGTTGGATAGCATTGGAGTTCGATGACTTAGATTTGGAGTAGATTGACTTTTGGACTCCACTTTTAGCTGCGCGTTTGTAATAGTGACCTTTGTAATAGATTTTCGTATTAGTACATTGTATTTTATTTTAGTTTTGGTTTAGAATTAATGGTCCGGAAGTGCGGGCTGTTACAATATGGCATTTTCAGAACATGCTTTAGAAAGAATAAACAATTTAAAGGAGTGCTGCTATGCTCTTGTGAAATGGTTTAGACCGGTATAACAAATATGGTTTTTTCAAAAGAAATTGACAATTTGCTTCTTGTTCCTTTCATTGATGAGGAGTGCCATAAAATGTTCTTTGCAGATTTATATGCAAGTAAAATAGTAACCGAAATTTATAGAGAGTATTATCAACTCTTGGAAATAATAACCAATTGATAGGCGATTTCCATGATATTTTGAGCTTTAGCACAATTTTCTGCAAAGCTTTGGTCATTTCAGTTGGTTATAGAAACATCAACATTTTCCAAGGATGAGAATGAAATTATTCTTCTTAATATTGAGATCGGAACTTGATATATGTCAGCAGACTTTGCGAGGAAGTAGTGGCTATAAATTGCTTAAATGATGCTTCACGCGTCAATGGTTTGATGTTGCTGTGAATTCCCAGAGATTGGTGTTAGGGCTGAGTTCCATCTCATCTACCTGTAAAAGAATATCCAGATTTCGTAGAAAAGTCTAATAAAAACCACTTATGTTTCAGAAGTGTGTTTGGAAAGCTTTTTTCTAGAAGTGAAAAACATTTAACCCAAAAACATATCCATTAAGCCTTTTACAAAGGGGATGGCGAGGCGATGATATGAGGATGTTAAAGAAAAAAATTGGCAAGGAACGACGCTGAAGCCATTACTTTGGCAGTGAAGTCCTTGAAGAATGCAAAGACCTGGACACATGTTGTCGCAGTGAATTGGATTGACAGCGTATATGCAAATGCTTTTTCTGTACCACATCTCTTATGATCTTTGATTACAAGGGCGTCTACAATGCAAAAAATGGATCATCCTCATTTCCTTAGGTTCCCATGGCGCGCTTGTGACAAGCTGATTCACATCAAGAAAGAAAGTAAAAATTCTGCTGGAGCTTACACAACTACTATGGCTAATGGGTAATGGATTCACAACTATACTGTATTATGCTAAAATTTTAAACAGATATCTATTTTACGGTACTAAAGTGACATTGAAAATCCTTCTATACTCACTCAGTCTTTCTAATTTTAAGCATTGAGTTCAATCTGATTCAAAAGACCATCCTACCGACAACTTGGGCAATGTAGCATTGCAAACATAAGCTGATAAGCTAGCTTTATCTTCATTATTCGAAAAGCATCTCAAGACTCAAAGGCATTGGAGATTTTGAAAAACGCATCTGCATTAAAATAAGAGGTGGATCCTTGATGTCTCCTTCTCTAAAAAGTTTAGTACTTGGGAACAGAGAGCACTCATTAATAAACTAATGCTGATTTGTTCTGTAGAAAAGTAATGCAGAAGAAGAAAATTCAAGGGGAAACAAAAGCTTCATGCAGCAGGGTCATAGAAGTTGGTACTTAACTCATGCAGGGCATGTTTGCCTCCCACTTATAAGTTAACTATTTATATAGATGACTGTTTGTCGACCCAATTTATAAGTCAAATTTACAACTTATAAGCTGATAAATTGAATATTAGCAACAACGTACTTTTTCTCAACTTATTATGATTTTTCGCTTTATTATTTGTTTTAGTTTTAAAATATATATTTGTAAATATTAGTCTAATAATAAATTATGGAATTAAGATAATTATATTTAAAAGTTATTTATTTTAGTTCATTTAAGTAAAAAAAAATCTGACTTAAAGAAATGTATTCAAACACTTATATAACTTATAAGTATTTATTTACTTATCACTTATTACTATTTCATTTTAAATAATAAATTATTTATTTTAAAATTTCTCAAATAGTCACATAGTGCCCGTTTGGGAAATCTTAAAATAAGAAACTTATGACTTAAAATGAATAAGTAATTTATAAGTGATAAGTAAATAAATACTTATAAGTTATATAAGTGTTTGGATAATTTCACTTATAAGTCATAATTTTTTTTAATTTAATAAATCAAAATAAATAATTTTTAAATATAATCATATTATTTCCTGAATTTTAGATTAGATTAACATTTAAAAATATAATTTTTAAAATTAAAGTTAATAAAAACGCAAAAAAATCAAATTAAGTTGAGAAAAAGTACGTCATTACTAACATTCAACTTATCAGCTTATAAGTTGAAAATCTGACTTATAAGTTAGGTACACAAACAGTCCTCGATAAGTACTTACGGGCTTATAAGTCAATAAGTGACTTATAAGTTCTGGCCAAACAGGCCCATAATCTTTAATTTTTTAGGACTTGCTATTAATATGAAAACTTGTTAAAAGGGAGGGAGAGAGAGAGATTGGGAGGCAGAGAGAGAGAGAGGGGTGTTAAACACAAATCACATTTGAGATAAGTAATAGTACTAGTTTTTCATTGCATACGCACACATGTATGACATAATATAAAGTAGTAGAGTACATGGACTAGTATTTGCATGGGAATCTACGAGAGTATGGGACTCTGCTACAGAGGTACATAGTTATAAGATTTAGAATGGGGACAGACAGGACTGGAGAAGATTAAAGCAGCTTATGTCCAAAGCAGAACACACTTTTATAATCTCCCTCTCCCTCTCCTTTTTCTAATATTCAAATATCTCATTAAGCAAAGCATATATTCTTCTTACACCACCACTACACACCAACTGCAGGGGCTTGCTTTCCCCTGTTACTATCTCTCCCTCCTAGCCTTACCTTTTCTTTCAGTTAACGACTTATTAGTGTCCTCCTTTGCATCTAATGCAATAAAATACACTAAATTCTGCAAGTTAGGCAAGTTTTGGTCATTGATGAGAGTCAGAATGTTTGAGGATTTTTGTTGTTTTTCAGTATTCAAGATCAACTACAGATGCTTTACCATTAAGTAATCTCCATCATCGTTTTGAGTACTTAACGATACAAGCCAGAGACGAAACTACTCATATCCTAGCGGAATATTTTTATTAATTTATCAGAAGCCCTGCACAGAGAATCAGAGTCTATTAACAACATGAATGTGTTGACAGGAACCTCAAAAGCTTCTTGGCATCCAGTTGTAACCGCTGACACAACCACCGCAAGCTACTGGTTGAACTGGAGGGCCTTAATTTGTGCCATTTGGATTATGGCATCTATTGCCTTAACAGTGTTTCTAATTACAAGGTACGAAGGGCCTCAGAATTCAAGAAGTAAAAGCAGAGAAACACAAGAAAAGAAAACATGTGGTGGATTGTTGTACGAGGATGAACTCTGGAAGCCATGCCTCAGAGGAATACATCCAGTGTGGTTGCTTGTATATCGGCTAGATGCTTTTTTTGTGCTTATAATAATGCTGAGTTTAAACGGTGCAGCTGATGGTGGCAAAATATTTTGCTACTACACTCAGTAAGTTGTCAATTTCTTATCTCCTTCGCTATCCAAACTGTTGCATGTTCCATCAGCTATTTCTTTAAATAGTAAACTGTTAAAGCTACTAGAAAGATTTATCAGGACATTCTTATTTCCTATGTTAGAATTATAACACTTGTTTCAGCATTAAGTACAACGAGTTTTCTTGCTAATGACACTGGTTGCTAAACAGGTGGACTTTTACTTTGATTACCATATATTTTGGGGTATGTTCTACAACCTTCAATGCTTTTGTTTTAATCATGATATTATGTTGCAATGTGTATTTATGTTTTCAAGATCAAACTGTAGCTAGGATCCTTAATCTCCATAAATGGATGTTACAAGCACTACAAAAAAGTGGGCGGTGACAGAATTGCTAACCTGGAGCTTGAAGGAGATGCTGAGCAAGGCACTTTGCATACTTCTGAGACACCGAAATATAGTGAAGTAGCCACTTCAACCAAAGAATTTGTGTGCCATGGACAAGATCGCGAACTTGCAGGTTTTTGGGGCTACCTTTTTCAAGTTATTTTCCAGGTAACTTGCCAAAACTTGAAATACTAATGCAAGATTTTCTGTTGTTGAGTTATAAATAATTAGTTTACCGCGATTACCTCTGTCTTGCAACCAGATGAATGCAGGTGCAGTGGTGCTAACAGACTGTGTATTCTGGTTGATAATTGTACCATTTCTAACACGCAAAGATTACGATCTCAACTTTGTAAGTTTCCTTTCTTTGTATGACCTGCTAATAATTCAATATCTTCATATTAAGCTTTGAAGTTCTTAAAAATATAATCACACTTCTGCAGTTGCTAATAAGTATGCACTCAATCAACGTCGTTTTTCTGCTTGGTGAGGCCGCATTGAACAGCCTGGTAAGTTTCAGTGCAACTCTGAGATTGATATAATCCGTTACTGATTACAGTTTGCAACTTGAATCATCGATGTTTCTGATATACGTTGTCCAAATTTATTTCAGCGGTTTCCTTGGTTCAGAATTGCGTATTTCTTCCTATGGACAACAGTTTACGTTGTTTTCCAGTGGATTTTACACTCAGCTCTGTCAACCTGGTAAGAAACTCCTGTTTATAGCAAGCTTGTCATGAATTCGACATCAAAGTACTAATTACAGAGCTGCATATTTGCACCCTAAACAGGTGGCCATATCCATTTCTTGACCTATCAAATACACATGCTCCTTTATGGTATGTCATCTGAAGTCTTCATCAGTTAATTTGTGTGAGTGCTCGCTAACTAATACAAAATTATGTCGAAAACTGAAATCTGCAGGTACTTGTCGATAGCTCTGTTACACATACCGTGTTATGGCGTTTTTGTATTGATAATGAAGCTCAAACACTCTGTGTTTTCAACATTGTTTGGTTCATCTTACCATTGTGTCTACTAATTTGGATCGATATAGTGCTGTAAAAAACTGTCGAGAAAATTTCTTGTACGGAGAGCTGGAGTTCTTGATTATATGCGGATAAAGCAACACACAAGCTACTCGACAATGAGGACGAAGCCCGGTAATAGCTTCGATAAATGTTAAGTTACCAATTCTCGAAACAGGATTAAGGTGTATACAATTCTTGTTCTTGTGTATTAGTAATAGCTAAATACATGTGTGCACAAGTCACACAAGGGAAAATATGTGCAATTGGTTGTTTGTGTGTGTGTGTTTTGCTTCCTGTGGAAATTATTGGAAATTGGTTAGGAAAATTCGATTATTCGAATTCTGATTAATACAAAAGCGAAAAAAGTTTTATTATGGAGCTACTGTGCAAGTGTATTGATGACCTGTGAAAGGCAATAAGCTAGTCAAAAGTAAATAATGGTAGTAGTACGTCTTTAATCTTTTTACTTTTTTCTTTTTCCTTTATTCAGATCTCTACCAGATATATCCATTATGACATAATGTTTGCAATTAGCAACATAAAATAAGCATATTACATAAAATAAGTATATCTATTATTATAAACGAAACATGGTTTCCTTTGATCGGTTGGTTAACACCTTCTTAAAATATTTGTTTTCACCTTCCAAAATAAAGTTAAAACAAAAATAATTTATTTAAATATGTTAAATCAGGTATCTAATATAATTACAAACTCTTTCAACTACAATTCATCTAATTTCCCTCAACTTCTTTCTCATTTATTGCACAGAAAACCAAATACTTCCAAACTTAATTTTAATAATTCATATTTTAATATTAGAAAATAATTCATATTTTAAATCCATCAGTATCACCATACATACAAAAAGTTAACTTTTTTAATTTCAATAATACCTAATTTTTATCTTTTATAATTTACTTTTTATATATTAAGCAAATTGCAAATATTATAATCAGCCACGGGCTATATGCTAGTATAAGAAAAACAAGCTGGCTTATGACATTAAGTTTACCAAGTATTCAAATGTTGACATCAAAAATGATAAAAAAAAAAAATTATGTGAAGACAATACAAGTATACAACCTAGAACTCTATCTTTTGCAAGCTAACAGGCACAAACAGTATACAGTATCAAGTTTCCCAAAAAATTTAGCCTTCACAATGCAAACACATATACACACAAAAAGAAGAGCTTCACCATTCTCTTAAATTTGGTATACCAACAGGCCAGCCAGATAGAAATACATACTCTGGTTTGACAACTACAGTATAGGTGTATGGTATAAAATGCAGGCACTCACAGGGAGGAGCTTGGTAATGAACCCATTGAGATAATATTATCATGATCTTTATGCCCAAATAACTTCTCCAATTTTGCCTTCGAGAACAGTCCAGACAGAAAGTTAGCTGATGACCAGGAATCGTCCTGCCTATTAAGCATATCCAACGTGCCGTATGCATCACCTCCGGTATCCATACTGTCTTTACTTTCAAGCCTCTTGGTTATATGGGCTCCACACGGACAAGTTGCTATCTTTTTGTAGCATGGTTTGTGGAAAACCACCTTACAGGATCTGCACCTTTCAACCTCCCCTTCCTGTCATTACAGACTACCGATCAAAAACCACAGTAACTTAACCGCAATTTACAGGATTAACAATTTTAGACTTTTAGTACATGAACGGTGAACCTTTTCAATTCAAGGAAGATGTTCTATAATGATGACTCAACTTTTTATGTACATCCCTGCAACTAGCTTACATGTTACAGTGTGTACTAGACCACCGGTAGTACTCAATCTATATAAAGCAAGTAATGGATTCTTAGGTTCTTTCTTCTAGCTTAAAGTCAACTAAGTTTTAGGAACTTTAGCAAAATAAACAGTGAGGTGTTATCTTCTGTTTCTTATATACTAGTAATACTTCGAGAATTCAATAAGACTTGGGTCACTTGACAAACAAAGAAGCAATAGGGAGTATTAACTATTCAAAGAGACTGATTTCTACATTACTTTAGTTACCAATAAACAGATCAAATTGGTTTTGTTCATATCCTTCCCACAAGGTCATACTTTGAAATATTAAAAGTTAAAACAATGATGATAAGGGAATTTTTCTCAGAGTGAAACTTGATACAAGAACCACCTGAAATTATAATGTGGAAGGTTATGTATGCTTACCTGGAAAGGAAAAATGAGAGACGATGGATCCTCACAGGCTTGTCGAGCGTTACACGGTACACCCACATTACAGCATACAAGACATTGCTCTGTAATATGTTCCAGGATTTTCTCTGAGACATTTTCTACCATAACCGGAAGCGCTGAAAACAAAATATTAAGATTTAGAGTACATCAAAAGAGGAGGTAAAATGATATTCCATGACTAGGTTTAAGAAGCTTGTAATAAATAAACAGTAAAGCATGTTTATGCTTCCTTCAAAACAAAGTGTTCAAGGCAGGATTTGAGGTCATATAAGTGTGAGCTGGATACCGTGACAAACAAACTTCAAGCCCTAAATTATGTAAAAGTGTCAAAGGAAACATTCAATATAGTATCCAAATCCAATATTTTTTTCCCAAGCCCAAAAGGTAGTCAACATGCTAAAACTTTCCACCAGCACACACATTCATACACAATATACTAGTAGAGACTAGAGAGAACCCCTTGACAATTCGGAGATGATCCAAAATGCTTATGTAACATTTGTTTAGATTAATTTTGATTTTTGAGAAAGGAAAAATGGAGGTAGAACCGCATATAACTATACCTACATTTATTAGTTCTTAGTATAAGAACAAACATCCTGAGTATATTACCATTAGAATAGAATTTCTTCCAAACAACATGCACACACAAAAAAAAATTAATAAAGTTCTAGCAAATTAGTAAAAAAGAAAAGGTAATAAACTTCAAGTAAAGTTGCGAACCTGCAAAAACACCTCTTGAAAGATCAATCAAATCTCTAAGTGCAAAGAAATCATTGCTTTCAAGAAGGTACCTCCGAGATCCAAGCCCTATGAATATGGTTCTGCGGAAAGGGCATCTAACATATGGAAGCATAGCTCCTATTTTTTTCCTAACATTCGTAACAAGTTGAAGTGCAGGAACTTTTGAGAGAAGTAGAGGATTGACTGCGCTGACGCATAACATGGGCTGATGGGAAATAACAGATTAAAACAAGTTAATCCAAGAAAGTTGGATTAAAATAACATAATTAAATAATAAAGACAGACACACACATATACATGGAACTGACATCGAAGGAGACTTAGAATAACATCATTCCATTATCTGTGCCTTCCCCAAATTTTCCCATAAAAAGTAAATCTAATTAATTATATAAATTACATGCTACATGCATTAGTTTACCTGGTCGTGGATAGAATCAAGGTAATACTTAGCCATTTGAGAAACTGGATATTGAGTAAAATCCCAGGAATGCAAAACTCTGGCTGGCAAGACAGCAGTTTCATTTGTATGGCATGAAGCACAAAATAACTGACCGCTGTACTCACAAAGACGAGGATTCCCCCATCCAAGAGTCTGTGCTAAATCCTGTATGCGGGTTTTTCCATCATCAAAATGTTTGTGGCATCCCGAACATGTGTAATGTTGTGCTTCTAGAATCTGTTTCTTAGATTTGCTGGGCCAGATTTTAACAACAAGGGATATAGTTGTGCCAAAGGCAGATATGCTTCCCACGCCATCTCCAGTAGGGAGTGTCGACTGAAGCATTTCACTACCAGATGCCAGTAAACAGGGATCATCCTTTGTTGGGGACAAGAACCAAACCAGTGGACTTGAATGACTGGATGAAAATTGAGAATTAATAAGAGACTGCAAACAGTCTTTAATAAGAACACTTCTCTCTGCAATGACAGCTGGAGAAGCATTTCCAAAAATCTTTCTAGATTCTCGTTCTACTGAGGACCAAGGAGAAGGAAGAGTCCAGCCTTGATCAGAAAATAATGCCTTCAACCGGCGATATAGAGTACAAAAATCACGATATCTTCTTTCAACTTCCCATGTATCCTCTCCACTCCACACTTGTAACTTATAAACAGTGTATTCCTTCACTCCAACTAGTCGTTCGCTCAGTGAAACGTTCCCATTCTTTTGCCTTGCACCAACTACATCCACCTTATCAATTCTCAGAGGGCGGTTCATTAGTACATTAGCATTTTCAGAACTAGAAGTCGAAGCTGTAGATCCACCATCTCTTAGTGGCATACTAATCTGGGACAGAGATGACCTATTACTCTGTACAAATCTAGCCCCATGAGATTCATTAGAATCAAGTAATATATCTTCCATCTCATGGACAAGCTCGTCATAATATTCATTTGTTTTATGACTTCCGACCTGCAAGAGATGACAAAACTAATTACAATCACACCAGAAGCATCATTAAACTTAGAATATTAGTATATGAATTGGATATATAATCCACTAAAACATTTAAATCTGCAAAGATATGTAAAGATTAATGAGTACTACTCATATGTGTATCAAAAATCTACCTATTTCTTGGCATATATATAGAATGCATATTTTAAAAAATTGAACCATTCATATATCAAGCATTTATTTACTCAACTTGATGTATCAGAAAAGTAAATTTAAACCTTTATACTAGCACAGTAAGATATTCCAGCCAGTTAAGGGAAGAGAATAGCAGTTTGCTGACCTCAACTGGTACCGGATGATTAGGAGCAGGAAATTCCTTTATGGTCCTATTTAGATTGTTTTGTGCCTGCAATGAATTTGATATCTGGTCTTCAAGGGATTCCTTCAATAAAACTTCAGAAGCTTCCACTGGACTGGAATGGAGCTGACTTAATGTATCTTCAGAAGGAGAATTCAACTGCTGTTTCGTGTTCTCATCATTCTCACTTTCAGAGAAATAAAGAATGCTATTTTCTTCTTTAGTACTAGTGCACAAGTGTACGCCTTTCAATTTATTTTCGCCAATATTCAAACCTGCTTTCAAAGCTAGGTCTTCTACTAGCAGATCATGTTCCTTCACATATAAATCTCTCTCAGGACACATCTGAGGCAAGTCTGCTGGTTGGCTAAGACTTACAGATTTATAATTATCAGTGCACGTATATTTTTCCCCTGCCTTACCACATTTCAGAAGACTCTCTGTAGAATAACTTTCAATATCCGAATTTAATTCATTTGCATCTTGTACTTGATTGCCATTAGTAAGAACGTTTATTGCACCTTCTTGTTGCACTAGCAAACTTGTATTTTGTAACCTATTGCTAGATGCATAAGTTGAATGTAAAATATTGGTATCATTTCCAGCAGTTATTTGTTTCTGAACCCACAAGTCATCCGGTGCCATCGATGTTATAGGATTGGCACATGTTTCTTGCATATAATCGTCCCAGTCATCCGAACCAAATGCCACAGATGAGTTCATACGCAGTGCATTTTCATTTTCCCTAATTTTATCTTGAGGATAACCTATGATTCTTTTATCATATGAATCAACCTGCTTCTCGTCACCTGTACCATACCCAAACAACGAATCCTCACCTTCTGAATATTCATACCTAGACGAGGCTTCACCCTCATCTGAGCTTCTTCCACCATTTACCACGTCAAATCCCGTATCAGTTTCTGTATTTACTAAACAACTGTCAACTCGATCAATACTTGTAGAACAATGTGAATCACCATTAAGAACAGCAACCCCACTTGTAGACACAGCTTCCTGGTCAGCTTCTACATTTTCTTTCTGCAGCACGGGATCATTATCACTACTTAGCATCACCCCAGACGTAGCACAATCCCATTTCAAGACACGCCCGCCACCATCCTCACCATAAAGCCCCTCATCCAAAGCATTACTTAAGTCAGGAATCTCTCCCGCTCTACCCTCCACACCAAAATCCATAAAACCCGTAGAATCATCATTCAAATTCACCGCTCCATCATTCCTCACCAACCCTCGTCCAATTCCTAAACCGTTCCTCCTCTCCAAACCAATCCTAGCATCACTAGATTCAATCCTCTTACTCAACTCACTTACCTTCTTATCATCGAATTTCCTCTCGAAACTCCCTCCCAAACTAAACCCATCCAAACTCCTAAACGACCCAAACTCCGATTCAGCATCACGAAAAGGCCCAACAGAGCTACACATACTAGGGGTCCCCATAACCGAATTGGCACTACAATACCTATCGAATTCCGACTCACCACACGACGAGTATCGCGACGAAACAGGCGAAAGATCGAAACTTTCATCAAATTGCTGTTGACCTTGCCATGGCAAAAACTCACCAATTTGATCTGATGAGTTTTTGCCATCTCCATTTTTCATTTGATCATACAATATTTTAATTTAATCTTTGTAATTGTAATACAAGAAATGATCTCAATTGAATAGATTATAAGTTGAATTAATCAAACACTAGTTAAAGTCGTGTAAGTATTAAAGCACATACGCATATGAATATATTAGGGCTTGTAATAGTGAATTTTAAATGATATGAGGTGAGTTAAAAGGAGTTAAAGATCGAAGACTGAGAGAGAGAGAGAGAGAGAGAGAGAGAGAGAGAGAGAGAGATGACCTGAAAATTTAAATTGGGCGTGCGTGCGTTGTCGTAATGGAGAAAGCTAGGGAAATCTGGGGATTAGAATTCAGATGTTCAGTGTACTTTTTATTCATCTGTTGTTTTCTGAAAATGAAAAAAAAACTATCTTGAGATAAAAAAAAATAGGTTTTCTTTTTTCTAAAATCAAAATTACTATTTTTCAATTGGATAACAAATATTCCCTCGGTCCCTCTAATTTGCTTATCGTTTACCTTTTTTGGGATATCTCTACGGATTGTTTATATTTCATAATTTTTCAAAAATAGTAAAGTTTTTATAATTTTTAAAATTACTACATTTATTAATTATCTCCACTGTACTCACTTTATATATACTAGCCTATAACCCGTGTGATGCACGGATTGATTATGATATTTGTAATTTTATTATTTTATAAAAATAAATTATAAAATACCATAATTATATATTATTCAGATTAACGAAATCAAAATATTTACGTATTTTTTGTATGTATTATATTATTGAGGAATTCAAAATTTAGATAGATAAAATCTTAAAAAGTCCTTATACTACAATTTATATAGGTCGCTTGAAATATTGAATAACAATGGTGTACGTGGATTTGATATTTTTTCTAATATTTTCTTGATTTATTAATTATTTTGTTATATTATAATATGAATTATTAAAATTAATTTTGGAAGTGTTTGGTTTCTTGTAAAAAAGGTAAGAAATAACTTGAGTGCAATTAGAAATTAGGTTGAATAATAATTCATAGAGTTTGTAGTTATATCGGATACATAATTTATTTTTGGAAGACGTTAACATACATTTTAGGAAGGCGGTAACCAACCGACAAAACGAAACCATGTTTCGCTTATAATAATAATATTCCAATACAAACTAAATTAAAATACAAACTACACCTTCCACGCACAACTACACGTAATTCCCTCCATTTTTAATTGAATTTTTCCCGTCAATTAGTGAACTCTTTTTAAAATTTAACTTCACTATATTTTTTTACATCATCCAACAATCAGTATGAATACCATATTTGATATGTTTCGACGATAAATCACTAATTATATATACGAGAATCACTAAAAGTACTGGTTCTGGAATTAGTACTAATTTCAGTTTACTGATTCGGGTAACTTTAAATACTGATTTGCCGTCAAAATATAGCAAATATGCTATGCAAATTGATGAGTAGGAGATAAATAAAAATACGGTGAAATTATTTTTTTTAAAAAGTTAACCAACTAACGGGAAAAGTAAAATTAAAAACGAAGGGGAAAGTGATTAAACATGTGGGTCTCATTGGTTTGTAGTTTGTATTCTAAGAGCATCTCCAACAGGGGTTCACAAGGAGGTTGACAAACTTATGTGGCATGGCACCCTTGGTTACCTACCTATTGGAGTTGGGAGGTTGCCAAAAGTTTGCCTACCAAGATTGCCAAAACTTGGCAACCCCTCGGCAACTTCCTAAATTAGCAAAAAGTCATAAAAACATCTAAAGTGTATATTATTCAACCCACTTTTATATTGAACTAAATATAAAATTAATATAGAGGGACCACATGGGCAACCTTTAAAGTTGCTTAACTATTGGAGCAAAATTTTAATAAATGTTGCCCAGAGTGACATGGATGTGAGAGAAAAATAAAAAATAATATATTTAATGATTTGTCATGATTTGACAACTTTCTTAGCAACCTGTATTGGGGATGCCCAGTTAATAACTTCTATTTATCCTTCCTTCCTTCTTCTTCGTTTCGGATCGAAAATAGAAGAGTTGAGTAAATAAAAAATCCAAAGGAGGTTCATGGCCAAGGGGAAAGATGCCCGAATAACGGTTATTTTGGAATGTACCAGTTGTGTTCGAAACGGTGTTAATAAGGTATCAACGGGTATTTCCAGATATATTACTGAAAAGAATCGTCACAACACGCCTAATCGATTGGAATTGAGAAAATTCTGTCCATTTTGTTACAAACATATGATTCATGGGGAGATAAAGAAATAGATCGAATCGAGCACATGTATGTAACCCTTCCAAGGAAGGGTAAAAATGACATTCTATATAGAACATAGTGAAATATTCTATATATAACATATAACATAATTAAATATAAACAAACCAAATCCTATTTATTCTAATTCATTTTAGATCCGACCGTAATAGGATTTTCGGGATAAGGACTAAACTAAACAAACCATGGATAAATCCAAGCGGCCTCTTCTTAAATCCAAGCGATCTTTTCGTAGGCGTTTGCCCCCGATTCAATCGGGGGATCGAATTGATTATAGAAACATGAGTTTAATTAGTCGATTTATTAGCGAACAAGGAAAAATATTATCTAGACGGGTGAATAGATTGACCTTGAAACAACAACGATTAATTACTATTGCTATAAAACAAGCTCGTATTTTATCTTTGTTACCTTTTCTGAATAATGAGAAACAGTTTGAAAGAACCGAGTCGACCACCAGAACTGCGGGTCTTCGATCCAGAAATAAATAGGTTTACTCTTTCTTCACTTGACTAAAAAAAAAGTAAAATCCGAACTCAAACGCAGATTGATGTTTTGTTCGAAAAATATAGATTGAATTGTCGTGTCGTAAGAAAAAAAGAATCGGGCAAGAATAAAGATTTTTTTTGAGTGTGTTCATTCAGTTTTATTATTTTTTATCATATTTAATATTTATTTTGACTTTACCCTCCCGGAGTTCATTCTCCGGGGAACTCCGTTTAAATTATTCCGGTGGATTCTTTCCAATCTACTTCTTTTATGATCTCATTGGAAATCATATAAAGACAATTTTTATTCGATATAGCTATTTGTGCAAGTATTTTACGATTAAGAAGCACCTGTTTCTTATATAGGTCGTGTATTAATCTACTATAACTATAGGATACCCCTATTTCCCGAATTACTGTGTTTATTCGAGTGATCCACAAACGGCGAAAATTTCTCTTTTGCTTATCCCTATCGCGATGCGACGAAACCAAAGCTCTTATTTTCTGTTGAGTAATTGTTCTAGTAAGTCTTGAATGATCCCCTCGAAAGCTTGATGCAAATATACGAATTTTTGTTCTACGTCTCCGAGCTATATTTCCCCGTATAATTCTGGTCATTGAATAAATGAAATGTTGACGAATAACTAATAGGTTTCCTTTTTTTCAGTTATTCTTTTTCCCTTTCCTAGTCTATTAATAACAGAGCTTTTTTCCAATGTATAAACTAAAAATTCCAATGACTTTGGCTACTATAACCTTCCCGACCACTATTTTTCTTTTTTCTATACATTTCACTTCGAAATAAGAATTTTAATTTTACTAGGTATCAAAATAAAATATAATAAATAAAAATGGATAAAGAAATAGTGGCTTCCTTCGTCTATATGGTTACTTCTTAAACGGTGAGGTTTTCTCTATACACCGGAGCCTTTACTTTATTTAATCGATGTTATTGGTAACTTGTATAATTCACATTCTTTGGCTCTACCCATAAATTATCCAGTAATAGATCTTTCACGATTAGATCTACTTACAAAGTAACGATATTTAATTCTGAAAGTTGGCTGGGTAGCTGTGGCGCCCTCCAAACCCGGGTCAGAAGTTTGGGGTCCACAACACAAACACAATATATCAACCTGTATAAGAAATATTATTTATAATGACCTTGCTTTACAAAACCACAGATCGCAACAGGTTAAAGTATGAAAACAAGCCACAACCTTAATTATTACATCGTACCAAATCCTAACTAATTTAACTTACAATTAATAACAAAATCATTCTTACAATCTGACTATCTCTTTACCGCATGAAACTTCTGCTAGCTCGATCCAACTCGACTGGAACCTTAGCCCGCACTTTGGACTGAGGAACTTCACTATCATCCATATTCTTTTCAACTGTAAAATATATAAAAGAATTGCAAAGGTGAGCTATCTAGCTCAGCAAGTCATGATAACGATAACTGAGGTTAAACCATGATTAAATGAGATGATTCAAAGGAATCAAGTTTCTTTTTAACTATTCATTAGAATTGGATATTCATTTTAAGTTTTAAAAACCAAGGTTAGGCTGCTTATCAGTCACGCACTAACCCCGAGCAAGCACACAACACTGTTCGAATTACTGGATCCAAGGCACACATTGGCCTAACTTGATCATTGGTATGGTCTGACCACGAATCTGGTCCACACATATATAAAAACTATCCAATCCTAAAGCAGTTCAATATGATAACAATATGATTCAATAAAACAAGATCATAATCGATGATGGTTAAACATTTGCATAAAAACGTAAGAAAACTTATGGATATCTCAAGGGTATATCAGGGTATGTATAAGAAATGGTTTTCAATTTGTACCAGCATCCGGTATTAGGTCAGAAATGATTTTTCAAAGTATAGTTCTTTGATTTTATAAAGAATGGTTGCAGTATAAAAGTTTATGTGTTTTCAAACAATTTCGTTTCAGTGTTTGGTGTTTGGTAGTTATACCTTTGGGGAATAGTATCATGTTGGTGTGATTTGATATTTGAGGATCAACAAAGGATGGTTTACAAAGAATAAGGCTTACGGCTCAAGATCAAGAAAATCAGGGTTCAAGGTTTAATAGTTTAAAGCACTGGCAATATAAAACAGGAGTTATTTTGATAATTAGCGACATGTTATGAAACAGTTCGAAAATATTGGTAATATATCTTGAAAAAAAGTTCAGAAATACTTGCCTTGCAAGGCTTTACAACTATTACTGATCAATTCTGGGCCAATTTTGCCGCTTAGGCTTTTACGTCCAACCACTATATCACTCCGGATTCGACCTCAATACTTAAGTCCTTTGATTGACACCTTACTGAGCTTTCCGACCCACCACCAACTATCTTTCGTCCAATTCCAATTCTCAGGCATTCCGACTAGAACCTACAAGGTCGAAATATCCTAACTTAGACATTCGATTATGCTTGACATATCCTCACTAACAATCTACCCGAACGTTAAAAAAAATCCAACTTGTAACATACTTTATATAATGATAGACCTATCACTTAGGGTTCACGTTCTCAAAAATCGGTTCAATGTTCGTTTTCGGAAAATACCTATACTCTTTATTTTATGAAATCAGGGTTATCGATTTAGAAAAATATTTCATCACATCATACAATCAAGTTTCGTATAAAAAACACACATATGTATATATAGTCTCTCGACTTCCCGATATTCATCGGATACGTCTTTGTATTTGCGTAATTCAGTTTTTTTCAAAAATCGGACAGCGTTTCCTCTGTTTACCGGACTACCCGTCGATACATCAATCGACGTCAAACCAATAATAATCAAATTCACAATCACAATTCCAACTACCAGTTCAACCCAACAATCAATCCAATCACAATTCGTCAACTAAATTACGTACTCGACTTTAATGTAAAATTAAATTCTCGTTTCAAAGATAATTTCACGAACTATTTATTTATTTTAAAATATTAGGACTCAGAATTATATCATCACCGTCCACCGTCGGCTCGCCAAGGCTCATCGCCGAAGGCGACAAAATTCGTCGGTTCCCGGTAAATTTCGGGTTTCCACACGGAATTTCACCGATTTTAATTCCGAACCATTACAAATTAATAATTCGAATTATCAACACAATTTCATTCGAATATTTCAAGAAATTTAGTTCGAATATATCGAATTATTCGAGCAACACAACACAGCAATGACAGGGGAACAAAACGGCCACGCGTATACATACAGCATCACCGCCATCTCGCCGGAAACCGGCGAAAGGCGGCAAAATAACGAACCAACACAGTAACGGAAAACATCACAGTAACACCACGATTAATCAGTAATTCGAATCCCCAAGAACATGAGTAATCAAATTATTAATTCAACATCCCACAACAACATACACACACATATATATATATATATATATATATATATATATATATATGCAGAAACAAACACGCAGGAACCATACACGACGCACGCGCCGCCCATCAACGGGATGAACCGGAACTTATCGGAAGCCAGGAACACAGGCGCGAACAACAGAGCAAGAAGAAGATGCAGGAGGAGGATAAATAAATGAGAGAATCGAACATAGAAGGGGATAAATCGCCTGCATCGAACCCCCTCCTTCTCCAATTTGCATTCTGTTGTTTTGCTCTTGTTTGTTTGTTTTGTTTTTTTTTATATTTCTCAGCTGTACAAAGCAGTACAGTACACCTGATAGTACAATTGTTAGTACATTTCCTGTTATTCAAACGCGTATTATTGGATAATTACGAAAATTTAAAGGTCTCTTTTTACCTCGAAATTAACGAAACGAGGTGCGAATAAAACAGCCCCCGAAAATTACGAAAATAATTTTAAAATATCATAAGTATCCCGGAGTTTATAAAAACATAAATTTCGTAATTTTAAAATAATTTCTTAAACGCAATTTATACCCGTGTTTCTCATTTAATGAACCGAGGTATACTTAAAACAGATTAAGAAAATCACGAAAATAATCTAAAAATATTACAATTATCCCAAAGTTAATAAAAACATGAATTTTGAAATTTTAAAACGATTTTTAAAATGCACTTTATATCCGCTTTTATCAATGAAGCGAAACAACGAGCGCGTGAAATTAATCCCGAAAATTTCCAAAATAATTTTAAAATTCTCGAAATATTCCAAACTTAAATAAATATGAGTTTCATAACTTTTGAAGAATTTTAGAATTAAATATGGATTTTACAAATAAAAGCATTCAGAAAATCATTTGAAGATAAATAATTAATAAAATATTGATTTCTCAATTTTATAAAATCCTAAAAATAATTATTGTAATTATAAAATCATAAAAATAATTTTTGAAACATTCCCAATATTTATGCAAATAAATTTGCACCAAATCCACTTTTAAAAATAAAAACAATCCAATACGACTTCATAATTAATCACACGAACAACCCGGTATATTATAAATTACACTTATATAATAATCAACCAACACCGAGCGGTCAAAACCAATACACATATTTTATTTAATAATTTCCGTAATAATCACATATTTAAATAATTCAAAAACACACGAGTCGTTATAGTAGCTAACCCTGTTAGTCCGTTCTTGCAAAAGGGGCCTAAGTTTAATGTTTTTATTTTTAAGTAGGATTTTCTCCGCTTAATGGATAACCATTTGCTACTAATGGAGAATTGCTTCTCATGTTAAATTGAGGTGATTGGATTTGCACCAATGGAAACTATAATTTTCATACACAATAGAATGGATAGATTTTTTTTTATACTGAAATGAACGGACTTCTTTTTAAATTATATCTTATTCCCTGGTACTGATCATTGATACTAAAAAATATTTTCTTTCTTTTTTCTCCCAGCTCATGATCTGAACAAGTCGCACATACACCCTAGTACATGTTCCTTGACGCTGATGGCATCCCCGAAGCGCGGGGGATTTTGTGACATTTCTGATTGGCTGTCTTGTATTTCTAATAAGTTGTTTAATAGTTGGCATGTTGAATCATATCATATAAATAATGGGCTTGTTTAGATCTATCCTAACCTGATGATTTTTAATTACTTTTATTTAATTTTATAGTAAATTGAGCAAAAATATAAAATAGGAAATCGAGAATTTGCACGAAAAAAAATCCGGACTTTTCATTCAACCACCGCTACAACATCAACAATTCCATAAGCTTGGGCTTCTGTTGCTGATATAAAAATATGTCTTTCCATGTCTTCAGAGACAACCCACTTGGGTTTGTCCGTTCTTTGTACATAAACTCTTGTAATGGTTTCACGCAGTTTGGGCATCTCCAATAGAGGTGCTAACAAAGTTGTTAAATCATGATAAATCATTAAATATATTATTTTTTAATTTTTTCTCACATCCATGTCATGACAACTTCCCTGGCAGCCCTTATCGGAGTATTTGAGCACTTATATATATAATATTAATCGATTCCACTATTTTACTCATTTTTTTAATTTTACACTATTATTTTATTATTTTTATTAAACTTAGTACGCAGCCCAAATATAAATATCAGGGTCCAAGGAAATGGAAATATATTAAACCTCGATTAAGTAATATCCGATAAAGTAATAACCTCGCTTAAGTAATAATTTTCATCGGTCCCAACTTGGGCCAATGTTGTAAAGTAATATTCTCGCTAAAAGCATAAGATAATAAAAAATCCGAAAGTCATTAAGGGCCCAAGTAATATGTAAAGTAATAATTCCATAATTATATATATATATATATATATATATACTGTATAATGTATATGATTACAAAATTTAATTCTTATTAAAATATGAATCTATTGTAGCTTGTTTCTTCTTTCCACCAAAGCCAAAATTAATCTCGTCCTTGACTTTATGTAAAGCAAAAATAACTCCTGGTATCTTTTGCTCGTGTTGTAACAAGTAATTGTTCAAAGTGGTGAGTGCTTGAAATGCTTCCTTTGATGACACGCTTGGGATGACATTGCTATCGTCGGGTTCAGGATCAGTCCCTTCATCAGTGCTCATTACCGACTCAATGATTTCTTCATCCGTAGGTGATTCCATAACCACATCATTCTCGTTTGGATAGTTTAAGAGATGCTCGACATCCATCACATTCCTATATCGTAAATTAGAGATAACTTCATTTAATCCTTCGACACCTTCATTTATTTCTCCAAGTTCTTGTTCATCATTTTCTTCTGAACGAATCTTGCAATGCCGAAAACAATTTGCAATTGTGGTTGTTTTCACATCAATATTCCAAGCCATGTTAGCAAAACTAATAGCATTCAAGATATTAACTTTTTGGATATAAGTAATCATAATAAAAGTAATTTTAGATCAAATACATTGCATGTGATTAATTCTAGTTTTTATACGTACATTATATATTATACTGTACCACGTAAACATAAAAATTCGGTAAAGTAATAAAATATTACTTTATCGATAAAGTAATAAAATATTATTATATCGATAAAGTAATAAAATATTATTATATCGATAAAGTAATAAATTCGGTAAAGGGTAAAGTAATATTTTTTCCCGGTCCCAAGGGTATTACTTTAAAGAGATTTAACTGTAATTTTATTCCGAGTACTCGTGATACACTTTGGTGACGGAGTTCTCATATCTATGCCTATCATCAATATTTCCCTTTGGCATGAAACATGTGTTCCGGCTTAATTTTTAACAAATTTTAACACCTTCTTCGTCTTGTCTCTTTTATTTGAATGTACAAAAGAAACCTACCATGACCTAACAAACCTAACAAAATTTATAATCCTGATGAGCCAGAGTTTAGGAAGAGCCCCTCCTTGAATTTTCGGAGAGACATATCAAAAAAGACGGGTCCGGCGAGTGGAAATAATAGAAGAAAATAATTCAGTCGCGTGCTACTGAGTTTTTATAAAAATGAGAGAAAATGATTATTGAAAAAAAATTATGTGAGAAAATGCTACTGAGTTTTTTTTTTTGACGAAGATATAAACAAGTTTTTGATATTGAGAAAAAAGTTAGAAAGAGGTATAACAAATGAATTTCGGTTGCATTGAGCGATTTATGTCAACTTTAATACAAATATAAATTAATGAACAACAAATTTATTAAAACAATAATTAAAATTAATATTTTAGAAATAAGTAAAAGTTATTAATGAAAAAATATTTTAAATCAAAACATATTCATTTTAACGCTTAACCAAATACTCGAAAATTATGCTTGAACCTCATACCCTATTAACCCGATCTTGATTACAATCCATACCACAATTTAAATCAAATGACTCCCTAATAATAATAAGTTTTCTTAATAATATGAAGTTTTTATATATTATTTATTTTTATCGAGTCGAACTCGAGTCGAACCAATCATATTTCAAATTTTTGTTAATATTTAGTGAATCAATTCGAGTTTTCGAGCTAAAGTCGAGTCTACCGAACTTTTTACGAACCGAGATTCGAACTTTGAATTAAATGCTCAGTCAAGTTAGAACTATTTTAATCGAGTTCGAGTTAAACCTGACAATATTCGATTGAGCTCGGCTCGGCTCCACAAGTACTTGTGATACACTTTGGTGACAGAGTTCTATGCCTATCATCAATGTTTCCCTTTTGGCACGAAACATTTGAACCAACTCAATTTTTAACAGTTTATTACACTTCTTTGTTTGGTCTCTTTTATTTTTAAGTTTGTTAGTTAACTCAATTGGAGTTATTTTGGAATGTAAAAAAAACCTACCATAGTTCTAATGAGCTCGAGTCTGGGAAGAGCCACTCGTAGAGTTTTAGGAGAGACATATCAAACAAGATGGGTCGGCAAGTGTTGATCCTGACATGATTAAAAGGATATTACTGAAAGTCGTATCACATAACTCATAGGGTAAAAAATTAAAATATCCACTATTTGGGGTCTACTGCGTAAAATATCCATATACGGAAAAATTGTCCATAATATTCACTGAATACGCATTCATATAATGCGTATCCTTTTTTTTTAAAAAAAATTAAAAATCAGACATGCGTATCCATCGCTACAGTAAACAGTTGATACACATGTCTGACATACTTATCCTTTGTAAATTTTCAAAAAAATAGGATACGCATGATACAAATGCGCATTCAGTCGGTAAAAATGGCATATTTCCCGCATATGAGAGTATTTTGGACACTTGAAATTAGAAAATATTATATTTTGGGCATTGTTTCATTCATGAGCGACACAGATTATTAATACCAGTTATTTTGAAAATTAACATAATCGACATGGTCGGATTATTTTGTTTGAGTAACATCGAAATATGATGTGAATAATTTCTTTATATGAACCATATACATGTAGTATGATTGAAAATAATTTGATGACATTTCTCAAACCCCCAAAATATAAGTAAGTTTTTGATATTACGGAAAAAGTGAGTACAAGAAAGAGGTATAAGAAATGAGTTTCGGTTGTATTAAGTAATTATTTATGTAAAATTTAATAGCAATATAAATTAATGAATAACATATTTATTTAAAAATAATTAAATTAATATTTTAAAAATAAGTAAAGTTAATAATAAAAATATAATTCAAATCAAAATGTATGCATTTTAACGCTTAACTAAATACATTATATCGAAAATAGCTTAGATCCTATTAGCCTAATCTTGATTACAATTTATATCATTATTTAAAACAAATGACCCCTTTATTATAAGAAGTTTTTCTTAATAATATGAATTTGATAACATAATATGGAGTTATGCTAAGCAAGTCCCCGTTACTATTTGAACAACCTTAATATTTTTTTTACTAATTTATATACATTTTTGTTAACCGGTAAAAACTTAAAAAACAAAATATTATTTTAGAAATATATATTATTTCCTCAATTATATATTTTTTTCAAAAATCACTGATAATCGATTAAAACATTTTACTAATTCACTAAATCAATGATGAATCATTCAATTTATCATAAATTATTCGATAAATTATAAATCGATAAATTTCTTTTAATCTCATTTCCAAGATTTATAATCATGGATATCCTCAAATAAATCTCATATTCTATCCTACAAACGGTTTCTGCGAATCCTTTCAACTTTTTTTTTAGAAAAACAAAGTTTGAAAATAAATCTCATATATATATATATATGGGAACAATCGAATACAAATTAAAATTAAAATAGAAACTATGAACCAATCTAAGTCATTAAATCTACTTAATATAATGCCCCCTAAATCAACCTACCCAACTACTCTGCACCCTCACACACCCAATTTCAGTTTTTTCCCTCCGTTTTTAATTTGATTTTTCTTGTCAAATCATAAGTTTTTTTTAAAATCCGATTTCACTATATTTTTCTACATCTCTCAACGATCGATTTGCATACTATATATGTTATATTTCGAATTAGTTTTTAAAAAATAATTATTTCGTTTCTAGTTTCTATTCTAAATTGATTTGTACCGGAGTCTCCTCTCTCTCTATATATATATTTTATTTTATTTTCTGAATAACTTCCATATACAAACCCTGACATGTCAAGATCCTGTCCATTCCTTAAACAAGAACAGGCAGATCAAAATAGAGACCAACACACACAATCCTAGACTCCTAGTCATCCTAAGCCTACTACTTGTGAAAATACATCAGACCTGCCTGAGCTTCTGTCTGCTCATATCAGTAACTGTTGACCCATCTCTCTCTGACTCAACCCTCTTTCTTACCATTCTGAAAATTCCCAGATTCTCTCATTTATTACCAATCATCTATACATACAAACCCCAAAAATATACACTCAACATCAATGGCCATGCTCCAATATAACTCCCCCAGAGCCCCTTGTGCTTATACTCGCCTGAACTATTCAAGATTTCACCTGCCCAATTGTTTATTTTCTGTGTCAAATTGTATTACACAAGCTAAAAGCTCAAAGTCTTTGGTTTGTAATCAGTCAAATAGTAATGGTGGGAGCAATTCTAACTCCTCTCCTGTGTCTTTTAGTGAGGTGAGGCACTTTTTCTTGGTTTTCTTGATTTTTTTTTTATTTCGAAATGATAAGAATTAAGATAATGTTGGTGATTTAAAGATGAAATATTTAGGCGGTGTTTGTGTTCTTTTTGTTGTTGTGTAGTTGATTGAATCATTTATGGGTTTTCTTGATTTTTTTTTTAATTTTTGATATGATAAGAAAATGTTGGTAATTTAAAGATGGGTTTTTAAGGTGATGGTTGTGTTCTTTTTGTTGTTGTGTAGTTGATTGAATCATTTCTTGGTTTTAATGGGTTTTTTCTGCACGAAAAGAAATATTTGATAATTTAAAGATGAGATTTTTAGGTGATTTTTATGTTGTCTTTGTTGTTGTGTAGTTGATCGAATCATTGATTGCTGGTGTGGACTTATCGGAATCCGAAGCAGAGTCTTCTCTTGATTTCCTACTTAATGATGCTAATGAGGCATTGATCAGTGCTTTTCTTGTTCTTTTAAGAGCTAAAGGAGAGACTTATGAAGAGGTATGACTCTTTTGATTTTATGTTTTGTTTGTGTTGTAGAGGTGGTGTAATGTGTTAGTTTCGTGTACTTTATAGTATCGAAAAAGTGTTCATTTTGGTATTATATGAATTGGAGTAGGTGGTTGGACTGGCAAGGGCCATGATTAAACATTGTCTCAAGGTTGAAGGTTTGAGTGACGGGGTTGACATAGTTGGGACAGGTGGGGATGGCGCAAACACTGTCAATATTTCGACAGGTGCTTCGATACTCACTGCAGCCTGTGGTGCGAAAGTAGCAAAGGTGGGGGTGATATATATTGTATTCAACATTTTTTTATTTTATTTTGACAATCTAAAGAAGTTTTTTTGAGTAATGGAGTTATGAAGTAATTGTTTTGCATACATGACTTGTTTTACAGCAAGGGAATAGATCGAGCTCTTCTGCTTGTGGAAGTGCAGATGTACTGGAAGAATTAGGTGTTGTAATAGACTTAGAACCCGAGGTTGGTAAATTTGTGAATTTGACATGCTCCTGAAATTGATTAGATTGTTTTTGTTATATTTATTAGTTTTACTTGCCGGTCTAGGTTGTAATCTCTTTCTTGGAACTGTGCAAAACAAAGTATTGCCATAAGAAACTCCATATTTTTATAAAGTAGTCTACTAAGCTTCCTAAATGCTTTCTAAGGAAAATTAGCAGACTTTTTAAATTATCAAAAAGATGCAAGTATTGACTTCTTGCTAAGTCTCATTGAGTTCGAAAGGAAGCTTTTAACACTCCCAGCAGTAGTTGAACATGACTTCATCATTGTTTTCATTGTTAAACATGCCATGCCAACGATTGTCTGTCTCATTCTTTAGATATCATATCGTCTCTGTCTCTAGCTGAGATTTTTGCATATAGCCAAAAGCTTAAATTTCAGATGCTCACATCTCATTTCTGCATGTTCCTACTTAAGAGTGGTTTGTAGAGGTAATAGGATCTTATAAACAAAGCCATGTGGTTCCTTTGAGCATCCTGTTTTCATAGTTTATTAGTTCAACAAGTGGATATTGGATGAATCCTGAACAGTAAAAATCATGCATCCCTAGCGAAGTCCGTAAATATTACAGATGAGATGGACATGCAGTTTTAGTTTGGCTTTACCTCTTATATTAATGTTGAAAAGTCTTTTCTGTTGGAAGTAGGGAGTGAGAAGGTGTGTAAATGAAGCTGGAATTGGTTTTATGATGTCTCCAATTTACCATCCAGCAATGAAGGTTGTTAGACCTGTGAGGAGTAAGCTGAAAGTGAAGACTGTATTCAACATCCTCGGACCAATGTTAAATCCCGCACGAGTTCCTTTTGCAGTTGTTGGGGTATACAAGGAAGAGCTTGTAAGTGGTTTCATTCACCTGGTTTCTCTTCATGTTGTTTTCTGTTACATCGAGGATAACTAGCTAAACAATGGTAATATCAAGCAAAATAATGGTGATATCAAGCAAAATAGTGGCATTGTCAATCTGAAACAAGCATTTACATTTAATACACACGAACACTATAACTACTAAATTATTCTAGGGTTATAATTATTGCTAGTCCATTCATGTACCGAATTTATAACTGTTTCATGTCTTGTTTTGACAGGTCATCAAAATGGCAAAAGCACTTCAAAGTTTTGGGATGAAGAGAGCTTTAGTTGTCCATTCAGAAGGCCTAGACGAAATGAGTCCCCTCGGTATGGTGCTCTTCTAGACAGGATATATATATGGTTTTCTATTGAAATACCGACAGTCTTGGTCAATTTGCGATCATCCTATCCCTCTCTCTTCATGTATGTGCTCAAGGTTTGTGTTTTTTTGCATATCATCTTTGAACTTTCAGGGCCTGGGCTAGTCCTCGATGTCACCTCGGATAAGATTGAGAAGTTTCCATTTGACCCATGTAATTACCTTACCTCTATCTTGATATGTTTTGAAGATCAATTTGTTAGCTTTTGGGTAGTCAATTACAGTCCTTTTTGGAGTCTAGTATTAATTATATTCAAAGCATATAAGGGAGAAGTCAATGGTGGTGGTTGAAAGTCATATTTCCTACATTTCTTTTACTTGCTCCCCTATATATAATTGATAATATTGTAAAGATATTTTGGCGTGTCATTTCATAGAACTATTTTTGAAGTACTAGAATTTGACAGTGGACTTTGGGATGCCTCGCTGTACACTGGATAGTTTGCGAGGTGGAGGACCAGAATACAATGCAGAGATTTTAAGGAAAGTTCTATCTGGTGAAAAGGGCTCGATAGCTGATGCATTTGTAAGTACATTATAGGCATATCAACAAGCTTCTTCATTTTGATAGAGAAAGAGCATTAGTGATAATCTTGCTATATATACATACCCTCTGATTTCCGTTGTAGGCACTTTAGAATTTAGCTGTGAGCACACATATAATGATTACATACTGATTCAAATTGCAAATATTCTTCATGTTATATATAAGGGTAGTTCCAGGTAAACAAATATGGGGACTTCAGTCGATAAATATCGAAAATCCCTACCTAAAACCAAAGCAGTCTATATTATAAAACTGGGGAAGATTTTAATTCCACGGCATTTTTTAGTGAATAAATTTACCTGTAATTATTTGTATCAGTTTCGAGTTATCTGCCTCATGGCCCTCATCTTACTGGAAATGACCGGGAAACCTGACTCTTGGCTTGAGCAACTCTAGTTGATGATAACCACACAAAGAAGGATAACAATTTTGTAATTTCTTTCTTGATTTGAATTCTATTAATCAGCGAGACAATTATGCAGGTGCTTAATGCAGCAGCAGCGCTCTTGGTTAGTGGACATGTAAAGTCTCTGGCTGCTGGGGTGGATCTTGCTCGTGAAACTCAATTATCAGGCAGGGCTGTAGAAACTCTAGATTTATGGATAGCCGTATCCAAGGTAAATCATTTATTGCTTCAACTTATTAATATATACTTTCAACACTCACTCAACCTCTCTGTATCAATATTTCAGAAGGCCAAAGAAGCTGCTTCTGGGTACTGCCTGTCTGCTTAAATAATACTTGTGCAAAGTCAGATCAGAGCACTGAAAAATATATTGGAGAATGTCTACTATACAGGAAATTGAGCTAATAATAAATGTGAGAGGCTAAAGTGAATTAACGGCAAGATGGAGAAGTTATCTTTTTATTTCACTCTCTCCCCGAAATTCTAATTTTGTAGAACCAGTTTTCTTGATAGCTGGAATTTCAATTTCCAAATGTTGTGCCATACTCTTACTTGTGTTGTGACATTAGGTGAAAATGTATTATGTTGCAATCTATCAAATAAATTCATCATGCAGATATATACTTTTACAAGTTCAATACAGCTGAATGACTTGTCTATTTAACTATAAATCTGATTTATTATAGTGATTAGTAAAACAGAGAGACTCATTAGCTCAAAACAAAAGGACTGCGCACTCTGTACTTGTCATTGTTCCAAGTGATCCAACCAAAACCATCACTCTTCAATGCATCTTTTGTCGAAAACTTCACATCAAAACTTCGCTTCTTACAATCCTTTGTAAAATGTAGTGTGTGTGGTATCACTTGCACCTTGATACGTTCAGGAGCATCAACTGTTACCTCATATACTGTCTCGTATTCATCACCGACATTTGTAACACTTCTTGTTACTTTCCCATATGTATTTTCCTTGAAACCTGAGATGGAGATTGACGGATAATTCATATTGGAAACCAATGCAGCATTTGCATTCTTCGGACAAGAAAATCCTTCTGGAACATTCTTTGCAATAAGCTTGATTGTTGACAGATTATATCCCAAATTGCAAAGAAAGCCATAATAATCACTGGTAGTAGTCTCGTAGATTAGCCCAGGATTCATTACTTGTTCTATGTTCACTTCCCCTGCTCCAAAATCATACGGTGTAGCTTCTTCTAAGCCTGGTAATTTTAAGATAGGAGATCCATCGCTACACGTTTGAACAGCTGTAAATTGTAATTGTTAAGAGTTTTGGATCATATATTAGAAATGCACAAATTTGAAAAAAAACTAATAATTGACCTGTAGTCATAATAGCTGATCTGATCGCAGAAGGATCCCAGGTGGGATGTTGGGACTTGATTAAGGCAGCTATCCCAGAAATGTGCGGGGTTGCCATTGATGTTCCTGAGATTAGGACGTAATCTACTGGAGCCTGTCCTGGAATTCTAAATAACGAGTCCATTCCACTCCATGCCGCAATAATATTCACTCCTGGTGCTGTAATATCTGGCTGCAAAAGTTCAGATTAACATGTTATTCCGATATCCACTCATAGAAATGTAGTAATGCTAGTAGATAAAGAATTTGCTACATGTATCTAGACGTTTGTGTAATAAGATGTGCTTGCCTTGAGAAGATTTGCAGATAAATAAGATGGGCCTCTTGATGAGAAAGAGGCGACGATAGGTGCTGGCTTGTAGTCTGTAGATGTTGCAGACCTTAGAATAGTTGTAGTCGGATTCCTGAATGTTATATTCAGTTAATTAGCATTGCAGCTTAACAGTGAGTTGCGTAAAGATACTTTTAATGTGATCATCAAACATTTATCGTTACCTGTTTGACTGTATATACGAGAGAGTTGCATTCCCATCCTTGGAACCAATGTAAGTATGTGGAAACGTCAAATGCCTCAAAATTATCGAGTCACTTTCAATTTTTAAGGAATCGTCAACTAGGATCAGTCCCCGAGCACCTTGATTTATAGTCTCGTTTATCTTTTCAGTTCCACTGTTTATCTCGTTGAAACATAGAACAATACGTCCTTTGACCTTGCTGATATCTAATGAACCTGGAACATAATCTCTGAACACATTCCAAGTGACATATAAGTTACAAGAAAACTAGGTTTGCAGGTCTGTGCACTTTTGAAGGCCTTGTTGCTGAGAGTGTTTAAGAAGGTCAAATTAAGCTAAGTTTGTGATCAACATATCATTGATTTACCTTGCTAACTCATCGCTGATGTTATGAGCTCGAACCTTGGCTGAGACACCATCTATTAGTGGATATTTAGGAGAGTCACCTAAGCTAATTCCATGCTCAGCAGCATAATTCAAACAACCATAATTCCATGCTCAGCAGCATGAAATGCACCCACGGCTAATGTATCAGTCCATAAATTAACAGTATGATAGGGATCACCACCTAATGACAACGACATTATATCAACGCCATCATGAATTGCATTATCCATTGCTGCTAGAATTGCTGAGGGATAACAGAGATCTTCATAACATGCTTTGTACATTGCAATTCTGGAAGTCGGTGAACCACCAATGGCTGTTCCAGGAGCTAAGCCGTAATATGAAACTCCGGGCACAGATGCTCCCCCAGCTGTTGATGCAGTGTGGCTTCCATGTCCATCAGCGTCTCTACATGTTTGATTGTGTTGCTCAAAATGTCTTGCACCGATTAATTTTCTAAGATATATAAATTTGAAAGAATATTGTTGCATATCAAGATAGAGTACATAAAACTTTAGGAATAAAAATGACAGGATTTGAGAATTTTAGAAAACTGAGTGTAGAATTACACATGCATCCTATTCTAACATTATGTGCATCTGATGTTACATTTCATTGACCCTCACAAACACTAAGATTCTTGCCTACCTATTGCAACTGGAAGCGGGAAAATCTTCTGTTTCTTGGCAAGTTCCTTTCCAACGTTTTGGGATCGGACCCATACCTTTATCATTAAAGCTCTTAGATTCTGGCCAAATCCCTGATATTACAGAAAATAAGATCTTATTATTTTCTACAGATACTTAATATATTTACCATCACAATATAACCGAGTGCAAAAATTTGATTTTTTGCTTGCAGATAGGTCTAATTTGAGCACCTGTATCAATCACACCGATGATTGTGTCAGCTGCATTAGCAGAGGAATTGTGGAGTGATGTTGCGAGGATTGGATTATCAATGTAATGTTGAATCTTGAGAAAAGACCAAGACCTTGTTGTAAGTAGTTTTAACTCTTTATCAGGAAACATGGAGACAACTCCTGGTTCTTGAGCTATTAAATTTGCTTCCTCCTTAGACATATGAGCGGCAAATCCAGTGAAGCCATGCTTGTATACCTGTACCACAGCATTTCTGTTGCAAGAGAAAATAAACAGAATAAAACAGTTAAAAGTTGCTCATATGTGTAACATGGACTTTTCATATCAGTAATGCATATTTATATATCAGTTGACCTGCTTGACAATGAGTCCATAAGCCGAGCTTGATCATCTCTTAAAGTTCCAGGAGTTGAAGAGCCTTTTCCTCCCATATAAACAATATAAACTTCAGATTCTTCTGATCGATCAGAAGCTGCATTTGTAATTGAGACAGATAAAAATAGTGGAAAAAAGAAGAAGATTGAAATCCTTGCCATTGCCTGTGATAATCTCAAACTATATCGGTGAGTGGTGAACAAACCCCTACAATTCTCAAGTTTATGTAGCCTAATAAATTGTCTATTTCGGAAACATCCTCAACTGCAATGTGTTTGCTCCTCTGAGGTTTCAACCATTCAAAGGATGTAGTTCCTTTTAAATTTGTATGATAGTAAATAAGTACCTCTGCTTGATACAGAATTAGCAAATTTGTAATTCCAGGGGGTATTTAAATTTAACTGAAACTTTTAGATGGGATGATAACTAGCTTTGGAAGGACTAAATTCCAGAATGTTGGCCAGTTGTTGCTGAAGTTGATATGATAACCTCCTCTTCAGGTCATCTTTAAATCAACTTTAGAAATTTTAATTTTCTGCATTTTTAGAATTTTTGGTAATCCCAGTCTTGCACGCATTGTGAATATACGACATGTTTGAGAAAGTAGTATGTAACCCCTAATGCCTGATCCTAAGAAAATTCTTAGTACTTTTGGCTAACTACTCAATTCAGGACAGAAAGCCAAAGTAGCCTATACAAAGCAATAACTGCCTTCTTATATAAACAGAAGAATTGGTAACTGCCTTCTTGATGTGTGAACACAAGAATTACGCGCACTTTATACACTATACACAGCTAGCACTAAAATAGATAGGAGATCTGGGCACTAAACTTTGAGTCCAGAGAGATGGTATCCGATGGATAGTTCTTTGTGCATTGACTAAATACCAGTTTGCTATAAACAAACTGAGGCGAGTTAATTAAAAATTCGATACCCTAATTGTTTCAATTTCTTTCTACAGTATCAGGCTACATGATTTCTGTTATCGTGCCTCATACATCATAGTATAAAGGTTTCACTTTCACATACTGACACATGTATCTTGCAATTTTGACTTGGAGTGGCTCATTGGCAACTAGACGAGAGTACTGCATATAGCTTTGCAGTTACATGTATACTAAACTGATTCGTTAGTAGTCCATGAAGACTTTATTAGTAATCCATATAGACAATATACTCGTGAATTACTGAACTGCAACACTGACTGCTGATGCATATGAAGCCATAAACTGCAGAGCATATCTATTATAGGAAGAACCAACTGTGGCGAAAATATGTAATCGTTTTTTCAAATTATGAACTTAGACATAGAAGGGGTACATCGTATATATGGTCCAGATCAGTTATGGGAGGTATCATCCAGGCTCAAGACAAAAGGACTGCGCACTCTGTACTTGTCATTGCTCCAAGTGATCCAACCAAAACCATCACTCTTCAATGCATATTTTGTCGAAAACTTCACATCAAAACTTTGCTTCTTACACTCCTTTGTAAAATGTAGCTTGCTTGGTGTCACTTGCACCTTGATATGTTCAGGAGCATCAACTGTTACCTCGTACACTGTCTCGTCTTCATCACCGAAGTTTGTAACAGTTCTTGTTACTTTCCTGTCGACATTTTCCTTAAAATTCGCGATGGCAATTGATGGATAATTCATATTGGAGATCAAGTCTTTATTTGCATTCTTCGGACAAGAAAATCCTTCTGGAATATTCTTTGCAATAAGCTTAATCGTTGACAGGTTATATCCTAGATTACAAAGAAAAAAATAATAATCACTGGTAGTAGTCTCGTAAATAAGCCCCGGATTCATTACTTGTTCTATGTTCACTTCGCCTGCCCCAAACTCATATGGCGTAGCTTCTTGTAATCCTGGTAATCTTAAAATAGGAGATCCGTAGCTACACGTTTGAACAGCTGTAAATTGTATAATTGTTAGAGTTTGTAACATGTCATTTTTATTTAAAATTTGAAAATGCACCAATTTGATATTAACTAATAGTTGACCTGTAGTCATAATAGCTGATCTGATGGCTGAAGGATCCCAAGTGGGATGCTGGGACTTGATTAGGGCAGCTACACCAGCAATGTGTGGGGTTGACATTGATGTTCCTGAGACTACGACGTATTCTGGTGGAGCCTGTCCTGGGAGTACAAATTCTGTATCCATTTTGCTCCATGCCGCAATAATATTTACTCCTGGTGCTGTGATATCTGGCTGCAGAAGTACAGACTAAAATGTTATTCCAATACCACACATATATGTATTAATTTGGATGGCGGTTCACAACAATCAGTACTCTCAAAAAACACTCATTAATTCTAGTAGACATGTACTTTGCTACATGCAATTATATGTTTGTGCTTGCCTTGAGAAGATTATGAGTTAAATATGATGGGCCTCTTGATGAGAAATCGGCCACGATAGGTGCTGGCTTGTAGTCTGGAGATGTTGCAGACCTTTGAATTGTTGCAGTCGGATTCCTGAATATTATCTCTGATTAATTAGCATTGCAACTTAATTGTTAGTTGCCTAAAGATACTTTTGATGTAATCATCCAACATTTTTCATTACCTATTTGATTGTATATAGGAGAGAGTTGCATTTCCATCCTTGGAACCGATATTAGTAAAAGGAAACGTCAAATGCCCGATAAGTGTCAGATCACTTTCAATTTTTTCAGTATCGTCAACCACGATCAATCCACGTGCACCTTGACTTATTATCTCCTCTATCTTACCACCTCCACTGCTCATGTCGTTGAAACATAGAACAATACGTCCTTTGACCTTGCTAATATCTAATGAACCTGGAACACAATCTCTGAACACATTCCAAGTGACATATAAGTTACAAGAAAACTAGGTTTGCAAGTCTGTGCACTTTTGTAGGCCTTGTTCCTGAAATTAAGCTAAGTTTGTGATCAACATATCATTGATTTACCTTGCTAACTCATCGCTGATGTTATGGCCTTTAACCTTGGCTGAGACCCCATCTATTAGCGGATATTTTGGAGAGTCACTTAAACCTGAAAACTGAATGCTTCCACCCTGAAAATAAATATTTCTAAACATGATTTGATTATCCTTCTATCAAGAGTAATTAAAAACAGAGAATCAAGCAAAATATATATCACACTTGCTAGGCTTGCATGGTTTCAGATCTCCTTCTAATGTACAATGTGTCTAACAATGCAATTCTTACATTATGCATATGCACATTTTAATAATTTTACCTTAACTATTTGATTAGTACCCAACACAACATTAGCATAGATATGCCTGTCTATAGTTGAAGCAGCAACAGTTGTAATCCAAGGTGCAAAATTTGAGACACTTGAAGAGTCAGGTCCTTCATTTCCAGCAGCACAAACAACCATAATTCCATGCTCAACGGCATGAAATGCACCAATGGCTAATGTATCTATCCATAAATTAACAGTAATATAGGGATCACTGCCTAATGACAACGACATTATATCAACGCCATCATGAATTGCATTATCCATTGCCGCTAGAATTGATGAGAAGGCACAGCCACCTCCATAACATGCTTTGTACACTGCAATTCTGGAAGTTGGTGAACCACCAATGGCTGTTCCAGGAGCTAAGCCGTAATATGAAACTCCAGGCACGGATGCTCCTGCAGCTGTTGATGCGGTGTGGCTGCCATGTCCATCAACGTCTCTACATGTTTGATTCCGGGGGTCAAAATATCTTGCACCGATGATTTTCCTAACAAAAATAAAGTTTAAAGAATATTGTTTCATGTCAAGATGGCATACAAAAAAAATTGGGAATACAAAATAACAGGATTTTAGTAGATTTCTTGCATACTTATTGCAACTGGAAGCAGGAAAATCTTCTGTTTCCTGGCAAGTTCCTTTCCACCGTTTCGGGATCGGACCCATAACATCATCATTAAAGCTCTTAGATTCTGGCCATACTCCTGATAATTACCCCCAAAAAAATCTGATTAATTTATGCACAAGTGCATATACTTAATATATTCACCATGCCAATACAACAGAATACATAATTCATATTATTTGCTTGCAGATGAATATATTTCTATAATTCTATTGACGCACCTGAATCTATCATACCAATGATAGTGTCAGCTCCACTCCCAGTTGAGCTCTGGAGCTTTGTTTCCGGGATAGGATTGTCAAGGTAATGTTGAAGCTTGAGAAAAGACCACGACCTCGTTGTACGTAGTTTTAACTCTTTATCAGGAAATACAGACACAACTCCTGGTTCTTGCGCTATCAAATTTGCTTCCTCCTTAGACATATGAGCGGCAAATCCTGTAAAGCCATGTTTGAATACCTGCACAACAGCATTTCTATTCCAAAAAAACAGAGATAAGTTTTAAAAAGAGGACTCGTACGTGTAACATGGACATGTCACATATTGTGCACTGTTTTAACAATGTCATGCATCAAAATCATTGATTAGAAACAGTGATGTGCATATTTATATATCAGTTGACCTTGCTGAAAAAGAGTTCATAAGTTGAGCTTGATCAATTCTCAAAGTTCCGGGAGCTGACGAGCCTTTTCCTCCCATATAAACAACATAAACTCCAGCTTCTTCTGATAGATCAGAAGCTGCATTTGTAACTGAGACTAATGAAATTAGTGAAAAGAAGAAGAAGATTGAAATCCTTGCCATTGCTTGAGATAATAATATCGAAAACTTGAACTATATCGGTGAACAAGCCCCTACAATTCTCCAGTTTATATAGCCTAATAAATTGTCTGTTTTAGTATCATCTTCAACTATAATGTAATTCCTCCTCCTTTAAGTTTCTAACTGTTAAAGAGTATAAGATCATGTTCGGAGACGGACTGGTTACTTAACATGGTATCTTGTTGTTGTCAATCATAGCGAGGGGGAGTGTTAAACAGTATAAGATCATGTTCGGGTCTTCCTCTACCACCTTAAGGTTCGGACCGGTTACTTAACACTGACCATTTAGAGCTTGTTGTTCCATCTTCACAACACAGCTAAACATAATTAATTTGTATGATAGTAAATCATTACCTCTTACAACACAGACTTAGCAAATTTGTAATTTTAAGATAGTACTAAAATTTAAGTAACCGAAACTTTAAGACTGGATAATGACTAGATTTGGGCAAAGGATAATATTTCCAGGATGTCAAACAGTTGTAATGCAAAAAGGGGGCTGAAGTTGATATGGTAACCTCTTCTTTAGCTCAGTTTTTATTCAACTTTAGAAAGTTTAATTTTATGCATTTTCAAATTTTGGCAAGTTCAGTTTTGTACGCAGAGTGAATAGACTATATTTGTGAGAAAGCATATGCTACACTCTTTACCATTTGTCATTTTTAAGGTATGATTGGAGCTTAATAATGGCTAATCCAGAGAAAATTCCTAGTACCCTTGCTAAATATTCAATCCACGACAAAAATTTCTTGGTACTCTGTTAAGAATTCAATGTAGTACTGGCCTTTCTTTTCAGCAGACTATAAATGACAAAAGAGTTATACTATGTATGAATAAGAGCATCTCTAACGGGGGCTTGCAAGGGTGCCAACATCTATGTGACAAGTATCTTTGGGTGTCTTCCTATTGGAGAGGCAAGAGTGCTCAAAGGTTGTCAACTTTTGACAACCTCTTAGCACCCCCTCTTAATAGCTAAAATACATTTTGTACTAGATGTGTGCAAATTACAACTTCCTCTTTTATTGTATCATATTCATTTATTTATCAAATGTGGGAACCATTTAGACAATTTGAAGATGTGCTAACTATTGAAGATAAAAGTTGTTATATTTGACATGGAAGGAAAATAAAATAAAAAACTATTATTTTTAGTGAGTTGACAAGTCTTGTCACATGTGCCTCCATTGGAGATGCTCTAAGAGAGAAACAGGTAAATCCTATAGATGTAATTGCAAGGGAGGAACAAAAGGAGAAGTAAATCCAAAGTCACACTATAAAGAGAGAAAAATGGTAAACCCCTTAGATTTTATTGCAATGTAAAGAACGAAAGGAAAGGTAAATCCAATAGATTTATTACGTCGAACTTTCAAATTTTGGAAGTGCCGTATATGCACCGAGCTTAGTCTTGCAGTGAATCTATAATTACTACTTCCAACTTTCAAAGTCCTTGTGTCAATAGAATATTAAAAGAATTTTTATCTTATCATGATTGAATTATTCATTAATCAGTGTAGATTTTGCATATTTACAAAATTTATTAATTTTAATGGAGTTCAATGAACCCAGCCTAGCTGGTCTAGTTATAGTAAATTTGGAAGCATAGGAGCCAAATTCTAGTCGAACAGCCCGTGAAGGTTGGCTCAGTTGGTTAAAAAGGGGATAATTATCCTTCCACGAGGAAAATTTATAATTATGTCTATTTACTCGAACAATTATAAAGTTTTAACTTAAACTAGTTTACTTAAATTTACTGAATTGCACCATGTTGCCGTCAAGAAAGAGTGGGTTTAGCATGTCTTGATAGGATAGTCTAGCAGGGGTTCCCATTGTAGTCACAGATCAGGTGTAAAGAAGAATAAAGTTTGAGTTTTTAAGATAGAGACTAGAGAGAGAAAAGTAGATCTGAGAGTGTAGAAAGATTAATGATAAGGAAAGGTGTTTGTTAAGAAAGAAAAGATTGACAGTATCAGAGAACTAGGAGAATCTTGTATACAGGCAGGAAAGAAGGCCTTGATACCATGATGATTGAATTAAGTTCATAAATATATGCATCGCAAATAAAAAGAGAAAATACTGACCAGAAAAGATGAATCTGCATTATCAATTTTAGCCTCTATCTTTTACAATCACCTCAGTTTGTCTTATATAGGACAGAGAACATAAGAGTATCTCCAATGGCGTTGGCTATAATTGTTTGGCTAAACCGGATCTGTAAGACAACAGTTAAAATTTGTTGAATCTGCAACACATTGTACTTCGATGGTATTAACTATATTGGTTAGCTATATTTTAAAAATGGTATGTTATTAAAATTTTATATTGTTATAAATAGAATATATTACTTCAATATGGTAATAAATGATTAGATTTTCTTTTACGGATTTTTTACAGGTTTGTAGTGGTTCAACAAATATAGTCAACATCAAGAGGTTGGCTATATTTATAGACAAGGGAAATGTACCATTGAAGATGATTTTTTTTACAAAATCTCTATATTTTTCATTTATAGTAGCTAAGGGTTCTACATGGTTGAAAATGCTCTAAGTTTGGCTACCGGACAAAATTTCTTTTTTCTGAAATAAGATTCCTCCTCTGATTAAAAGTTGACAAAATAAATGTATATTTTGCAAATATAAATAGAAACAACTCATAAACTATAGTTCCCATTGTAAAAGTATATGTACAATCTTCAACACACAAGTTATATCAAAAGTAAACAACATTTTATAGTTGGCATAAACAATAAAGAGTTGTCAAAACTGCAATTCCATTCATGTAAATTAAAATCATCAACTAACTTGACCACAAAACACCAAATACAAGTAATACGCTCCACTCAGCAAGATTCGTGTGATCCTTCGCCAGAGACAAGAATTATCATATAGCAAAAGTGCTCTCTGGCACCCATATCCTAAGGCACCGATCATAAAACGAGCAAGTAGCTACTGCAGTCCTCTTCTTTTCGCCTTCATGAGATGTACTTATTTTCTGCCAATCTGCTCCATATGCAAGGGATTCATGCTTACTATATGTTTCAATTACTTCAGCTCCATCTCCTTTAATTTTGACGACTGCAAAGCCGTTGTGCATACAAGCTGCCAACACTATGCCTGGTATACAAGGATGTTGTTTGATTCTCCAAACTCCTCCTCCTAAACAGATTGAAGTTTCATTCACAGGTTTTGAGATTGATCTAATATCCCATATTCTTAGATACTCATCGTAGCTACCAGTAAGTAACATATGAGGATCAGTGAGACCCTTTGATATGCAACATACCCCCATCTTGTGAGCTCTAGAATTCTGAAATGCCAAGTCCGATGAACTCCGTAAATCCCAGCCACTAAATTTGCAGTCGTCTGAACCAGTGTATACAATATTTGGCTGGTGATGATCAAAGCAAGTAGCCCAGACTTCAAATTCATGTGCTTTCCATTCTTGTACTATCTCTAGTTGAGACTCGAGAAAGGAGACAACTGATATAGACCCATCGGAGAGCCCCACTGAGATGGATGTTGCTGAGGGATTCCAGTCCAAGCATAAGCACATGGATGAACTAATTTTTTCATCGTTCACCTCTTTCATTATACTACCTGCATCCAGAAAATGTTCCAATATATTTTTCAGGCAGATATCATTTTAAAGATAGCTCAAGTCAACTTTCACCAATGTACTACATTTTACATAGTAATGACCACAACTACTTATTCAAGCTACTCACTAATCACTAGTAGTTCACTTTATGGTGTGTCTTGATGTATTAAACTAGTATAGTAATTAGTCAAAACCATGATAAATATTTAGATGCTTTAGTGTAGAGTTATGTAAACTTCTCTACCAAAAACTAAATCTATTATCCATGATATTAAAGCATTAAAATCAATAACCAGAAATCAAGTAAATGACAACCGAACTCACCGTTAGCTACTGTTCCATCTCCCGCATTTTCAATATGATGAAGCCTTAAGTGACCATTAGCATCAGCTTGTGCAAGCAGGGGACATACATTATCCCCAACAGGATTCCATTTCATATCAAAGATGCCCGCAGTTTCGACTCTATGAATCAAGTCAAGACCACCACCATCACCACCCACATCAGCATTCACATTAAACAAAGAAATACTACCTGAACGACTGGGGTGATCACCCTCTTCAAGTGTGTACGTTGCAGCAGCTAGCAAGTGTTGAAATGATTCGTGTGGACAGAATTCCACCACGTCTGCGTTGCCGTCTAGAAAGCAATCCGCCACGTCCATTCCTAACTAGAACAAAAAATAGTTAGGCTTATGATAAAAACTAGTTTATATTATTACTGATGGGAATAAGAATGGAGGGAAACAGGAACGGAAATTATTTATTGAAAGTTAATTGTGTCGTCCGGGAATGAGAATGAGTTAACCACATTCAGTTGTTTGGTTTAGTCTATGATGGGGATCAAAAGAAATATATTTAACTACATATAGATAAACAAACTTTAAAAATAAAAATTTAATTATATGATTGACGATGAATAATAATATAAGACAAATGTATACATATGCATGGTTATCCTCGTATGATTATGGCAGACAAATGAATTATAAATCAGGCTTTAAAAATTGGTTCAAACTAATCAGATTTTGAGAATTAGTTCAAACTACAAGCCAACTCAATTAAAATCGTCTGATAAATTACCAAAAAAAAAGATACTCAACCAACTTCAACTCATTCAGAACAAGGACAAGTTCAGTATGCGGCACAAAGCTTTACTAAAAGAGCATATATATACCTGCAACAACAAATGCAAGGCTCAACAAACATTGAAAGCTAACAGCCGCAACAAGATAGCTGATACACTGAAAAAAATTCACATAACATATTTCATCACCTACTACTTGCTTTGATTGTTTTAACTATCAAACAAGAGAGATACATTTTTAACAACCAATTACTGTTTACAATGTTAAAATTTAAATATACCTTCACACTGTTCTCGAATGTAGTACTGATGGTATGGCAATTCTTAGTCAATATTTAAGGCTATGATACAAGTACTGCTAAGTTTAAGAATTACTGGAAACATCAAACTTATAGGTAAGATAGAAAAGAACTCAGAAACAAAAACTCACAGATAATGTAATGAAGGGCCATGTCTGTAACTTTAACACACAAAACGATAACGATAACGATCACCATTGCCTCAATTACGATGCCCCAAAACGCAAAGTTCCTATAATAATCAACAGTGATTGCTCACAACAGGCCTACATAAAACTCCTAGGGATTTTGCTACACACGTGTAGCAAGTTTGGGCTTAAAAACGTAGAGACAATGGTTGAAGTTAATTCAACTTAGAAGGCCGGTCTACAATGGAATTCGATAAGTACCAGTACACAAGAGTCACAAGACATGATCATATACTAAACATATCAGCTAAGCAACAGAAACACTTGTAAGATAATTCAAATCAAACAATAAACCGAATTATATATACCATTCAACTTGGCAACAATGAACGTCAGTTAAACATTTTATCAAACAGTTTCAGTGCATACATAAATACATAAATATAAGGTACAGTAAACAAAAAAAAAATTATATGGCATATGGTGAGGTGAAGCTTCTGTAGTGAAATTACCTTATTGAAGAATCTCTAAAAAAGAAAGAATGATATGTATATGTGAGCAACCAGCTTTATGTATGTATGTAGTTATACAGTTGTACTTGGTGAAGTGGGTGATCTTGATAATAATAATGATAATCAAAATATCAAATTTTTAATTTTCTTTCAATTTTATTATTTTTAGAATATTGAAAGTATTTTAAATTACATTTCAAACTCTGTTATAAAAATTGGTGCATTTTTCAACAATTGCTAATAAATCATTGATAAATCGATAAAAAAAATTGACTGATTCGATAAATCATGATAAATCATCATATTTTTCAAAAATCTTGCGATAAATCACAAATCGATAGATTAACTGATTAATTCTGATTTCCAAAATTTGTAACCATAATTTTAAGTTGATTTAACCGATACAAATTATATTTTTTTGAAATAATCACACTTACATATATTAAACCTCCTCGGAAATAAGGTTACAAATAAAAGTTGGAACAATATGATACCACTTCATAAGATCTGGTATAGAACAGGTAACCTGCGCTAACACGTGACTATACATAATTAACGAAATCGAATCAAATTTCTTAAATACATACATATTTAAGTACTCTGAAATGATTCTAAATATTCTATATAAATATGATCAAATATAATAATGGTGAAATTCGACTCAATTTTCGTTCCAATTTTAGAGTAGTTTTCAATTCGCTTATTTTGTATATAAATACAAATTATATTTGTTATCAATGAGTTGAATTCAGATTCGAAGCCAAATTACTCGAATTCTTTATTGGCCCGTATGAGCCGCCTTATTCACAGATTTATGATTAAAAACCACGAACACCTCCTCGAATTTCAATACAATCTTATTCCCTCAACCATCGTGAATTGCGTCTACTACTACTAGAGCCGGCCAAACGAGCGGTTTGGATCGGTCCGCTCGCTATTCGGCTCGCCGGAAATTCGTACAGTTCGCCTCGAGACGTGCCGAGTCACTATTCGGATCGAACCGTTACTTAAAACGAACCGACCACGAGTTAATAATCTAAAAACCGGAACCGGACCGTAACCGGACCGGCCCGGCCCGCTTTAACCGCCAACGACTTTGCAAGCACGAACCGGCACGGCTCGGCCCGCGAGTCCTGGCCACGCTCCGCTGCAACGGTCCTTTGCAACGGTCACCTTGCTGCTCTGCTCTGCTCTTCGAAACGGTCACCTTCTAACGACTAAATTATTAACGGTCCTTAGCTCTATAAATTGTCTCCTCACTCTCAATCTCTCTTCACTCTTAAACTCTCTCTCGATCTCTCACTCTTAAACTCTCTTCACTCTCTCTCTCTTCGGTCTTCACTCAGTTGTTCGGCGAGAAACAGTAATTCACAGAATCACAAATTCACAGTCACAGTCACAGACACAGTTTCACACACACTCAGTCACATATTTTCCGGCGAGGTTTCTTAATTTTTCGGCGAGTTTTCAGCCAACATTTAAAGTAAATGGAAGAAGGGAGGGGCACCCAGTCATACCAAGGCTCGAGTCAAGCACATTCTATACGACCCCCTCGACCTAATACAGAAGCCGGTAAAATTTATATATTATGTTTTTATTTTCGTAAATTTATAAATTTCTATTTTTTAAATTATTAAAATCGATTAAATGTGTTATTTTGATCCTGTGTTTTATGATTTTTATGATTAAATATTAAAATCGATTAAAATATTAATTTTAAATTATTTGATTTTTTAAAATCGATTATTTGAACTTAGAATTATATGTTCGAATTTTCAGAATTTTATATTTTTTTATTTATATTGAAAATTCAAATATGTTGCTAATCTATTTTTGTTAAAAATTTGCAGGGAGTTCTGGTACTACTTCGAGACATTCCTCGCACGTTTGGAATTATTTTTCGAGACAAGTAACACCGGAGGATCCCAACAAATTTAAATGCTTTTATTTACTTTGTATTCAAAGCGGCCGAAATCAATCCCCGTTTCTTCACTCTAAAGGTGCCGGCACAGGTACACTTGATCGACACTTGAAAACGCATCACGGAATTTCGAAATAAAGTCACGAAAGTGGAGAAGCACGCGGAGAATCACCACAACAGACACAAATTGGTGGTTTTGTGACATCGTCTCCCGGTGGAGGTATGCCTTTCCACTATAGTCGAGATAAAATGATCGAATCTTTTGCTACTTATGTTACATTAGACGAGTTATCTTTTTCTCACGGTGAGAGTCCTAATTTAGAGCACATGATAAAAGAATCAATAAACCCAGCTTTTAAAAGAATTCCTAGGAACACGCTTAAACGTCACACACAAAAACAATATTATAGTCAACGTGCGCAATTGATTGAATTTTTTCGTGATTATGATGGCATGGTTTCTTTAACTAGTGATTGTTGGAGTTCGAGTTGCGGTGAGCCATATATTTGTGTTACCGTGCATTGGATTGATTCTGATTATTTTTTACAAAAACGAATAATTGCCTTTGATGTTATGGACGAGCAACACACAGGTTATAATATAAAGACAAGAATTGTTGAAACTATTAATGAATTTAATTTGCAACACAAGGTGTTTACTATTTCTTTGGATAATGCTTCGACAAATGATAAAGCTATTTACTATATTGCACAAGATATTCCTACTACTTTAGACGGCATTTTTTGCATGTTAGATGTTGTGCACACATTGTCAATTTATCGGCTCAAAAGGGTATTCAACAAATAACCGAATTTTTAGCACCTATTAGAAAAATAATTAAGTATTTACGTATTGCGCACACAATAAAGAGACAATATAAAAAATTGTGTAGGGAAAATGGATTAATACCCAAAAAGTGGGGAATTGATTGTCCCACGAGATGGAGTTCGACTTATAAATTACTATGCGAGGCAATTAAATATAAGATAGTTATCACCGAGTTATATAATTCCGATCCAAGAAATCAAGTGGAGGATAAACTTATTACCGAAAATGATTGGGACTTGGCAAATAGGGTACGTGATTTGCTTGATTGTTATGCACGTGGTACTAAGATATTTTCTTACGTTTACGAGCCAAATGTACATCTTGTTATTATTGAGTGTGTTAATATTATTACTACTTTAAAAGCATATGAAGAAGATAATTATTTTGGTGCAATTATTGTTGATATGAAAAAAAAATGGATAGAATATTTTACCGAATTTCCTTTTATTTATGGTGTTGCATGTCTTATTGATCCCAGTGTTAGAAAAGAAGGTTTAGAAAATATGTTGGAACATTATTACTCGGTATTAGGAGTTTCATATAATCATGTGCTTTATGTGCAAAATTGTTTAGACTTGTTACACCGTCTTATAGATCTATATACTCCTAGAACTCAAAATATTATACCACCTAAGGCTAAGACTAGTCAGTCTAGTAGGTTTAATCCCACATTGCTTGGTATCCTAACTAAAAAACAAAAGTGTAGAATTTCCGAAAATGCATCTACACCTCAAACTTCATTTAGCATGGTTAGAGAGTTTTTTTCATATAACTATGAGTTCGATGAGGATTTTTCAATACTAACATGGTGGAAGAATCACGAGAACCAATTTCCGGTATTAGCTAAAATTGCAAGGGACATTTAAGTAGTTCCCGCCTCTACCATTGCTTCCGAATCTGCTTTTAGTGCCGGTAGAAGAGTATTGGACGAGAAAAGATCAAGTGTTGCACCGGATGTGGTCAAGATATGTGTTTGCAAAAAGGATTGGGATCAAGCGGCAAAGAGACAACAATGGATGAAAAAAGATGATTCGGACGGCGAAGATGATACTTGGATGACGATGGACACTTCATCGGAATCGGGTCTGTCAACGAACGATCCACAAGAAGAAGAAGAATTTGAATAGTTGATAATATTTGTTTGCCTTGTATTTTTAAAATTTGTTATATTTCGTATCTTATTTAAAATGTAAACACGGTTTGTTTCATTTTTTAGAGAGGAGTCCTCTCAAATCAATTGTAACATTTTTTTAATTAATAAAATTTATAGAGGTACTGCCCTCTTTTCCTTATAAACATGTTAGTTTTATAAATTCAAAAAAAACACAATTTTGAAAAGAAAAATTGAAGTTACAAAAAAAATTGTTTCTTTCTTTTTGCACCACTTATTTGCTTTTTTAAAAATAACAAATTTGTTTTCATCAAAATTCGTAGCCATCTAAATATTATCTAAATAAATATAAATATAAATTGATAAATATAAATATATATTTATCAATTTTTCAATTTCTGATTAGTATTCACAGACATGTATATTCGCCTGAATTCCTAATAAAAAATAAAAAAAAATAATTCAATTCGCCTTTCCACTTTCCACTATACACAAATAAAATGATTATATAATATCTGAATTCGCCTGAATTCGTCTGAATTTGCCAAACTCGCCTGAATTCGCCTGAATTCGCCTGAACGAACCGCTCGCATTCGCCTAACTCGGCTCGCATTCGCCTAACTCGGCTCGCATTCGTATAACTCGCCTAACTCGCCTAATTCACGAGCCGATCCCAGGTTATCACTTTATCAAACCGGCACGACTCGGCTCGGCTCGTTCACTTCTACGTGCCGTTCACGAGTTATTGGCTAATTGATTCGGCTCGCTTAAAACTCGACACGGCCCGGACGGCCTGACCGTCTGGCCACCTCTAACTACTACCAGTCTACCATGACATCAATTTCAATTTTCAAATATGCATCTCCTTGTTCGCCATTTACTAGTTCATAACATCGCATATATATTGATACAAATATTAATTTTAAAATTAATACGAAAAATAATAATACAAATATTAATATATTTTAAAATATTTCACAGATTTTAAAATTACATTTGTTATTGATTTTTAATACAAAAGATATTAATACAAATATTTCACAAAAATGATATTTTAATAAAAATATAAAAAAAATCCCATCTTGCATTTTTGAAAAACCCCGCCCCCTCCCCCGTAAAAAGCAGATAATAACAAAAGCTGTGATGACGTGTCAAAAAAATTCCCGGTTCGGCTTGACATACCGGTTTATTATTACACCGGTTCAACTCTGTTATATAAAAGGATACAGAAAGGAGGGAAAATTCAGTTCAGAGAGTTCAAAAACTACTTCTCCATTCTGTAACTAACTAGTTGTTGCAGAGCTCTCCATTATAGCTTACACTGTTCGACTTCAGATTCGTAAGTAATCATCCTTTTTCTTCGTCGTGTTTGAGTTTCGATTCGTCTTCTACATTTCTGTTTCGTCATTTATATGATTCGATTATTTGTGTGATTATCGATTTGATTGAACTAGGTTTACATGATTCGAACTTCATCAATTTTCGATTTTACTGCTTCAGTTAGCTGTTAACTTAGGTTTTGTATCTCTATCTCGTTGTTTTGTAATGTCGATATTAGTAGTTTGATGATGAGCTTGATGATGATTGAGCGTTGATGTTTTGCTTATTACACTTTGATCGAAGTATGAAATTTTGCGATCGCATCTCTTGTGTTTACGATCTCTCATTTTTACGATCAGTTCATAGATTTATTTTAAAAGCATTCAGTTTGAGGTGTGTGTGTATATGTATGTGTAAACATGACATAATGTTTTAATTCTCAAACTGAGTAGATACAGAGCTCGCGGTGTGAGTCTCGATTTTGATTCGAAAGCAATTTTTATTTTTCTATATTGCGAGTTCGAGTTTTGATTTTGTCTTCGAAATTTGTTCATCATTTATCGGAATCAATCGTTTGCTTAATTGTCACTTTAATTGCTTCGAACCGGTGTTATATGAATCTAACTTCTGCATCTGGAGTTCCGATTGCTAAGTGAGCTGTTGATCTAGGATAAATATCTCTATCTTCTGATTACATTATTGATTTGATGACGTGATCCTTTGTGTATGCTCGTTTTATGTTTTCAGATCAAATAGTGTTTATTGTAATTCTAGTGTTTAGTGACTGGACGTTGATTAAATTATCGTAGCAACTCATGATCTTCAGTTCCGAAGCACATACTTGTACTAGCTTTTAGCAAATATAGATACAGAAAGCTTATTTTAGAAGTTTTTATAGCTGACATCTTGCTAATCATGATTATGTCAAATGTAGGAGAGATGTATTGTTAATAGACTAGGAAGAAAAAGTTGTAACTGTGGAGATTTTTAGTAAGCTGAAGTTTATAGTGTTAAGAATCTGCAAGTTATGATTCTGTTATAGATTGTTAAACTTAGGAGAGGTGTAATTGTAATGGAAACTTTCATCTTGTGGTCACTTCTAGTTTTTAATGTTGAAATTCTAAAAATTACAGTTGTGTAGTAATAGTTTTTAGGCCAGCTTAATGTTCATTGATTTGTGTATGTAGTTTTTCAACAAAATTGAAGAAAGAGATGAAATGAATTCATGAAACATGTATTAATGTTTGTACATTATCCAAATGTAATATTTTACAACCGCTATATTCTACCTACAGGTGATGGACCCAAACAAGCAGAAGATTCAAGAAAACAAGAGCCTAAGTAAGGATATCTACGAAAGTCTGCCTTCAGAGCCTGGTGAAAATGCACCAACACCGCCACCACCACTGCAAGCAGCAGCACCAGCAGCAGCACCAGCAGCAGCACCTGAGAACTGGCCAAGACTACCGATACGCAACAACAGCAGGGTGCCAGCACCAGCACCGCAAGCACCACCGCAAGCACCACTGCCAGCACCAGCACCAGCACCTGAAAGCTGGCCAGGACTTACGGGAAGCTGCAACAAAGAGTACTCCTTCACTCAAATGAACTACAAGAACGCTCTATTGAAGAAAATGAAAAGCAAGGATACTGAGAGAACTAAGGACTCTTCAACAACATGCCCAAACAACAGCATCAAAATAGAAGAAGGTGAAGCCTCAGAAACTGTTGAGCATTCTGAAAGTGCAAGCGGAGCTGCAATCTCACTTCAAAACCTCGAACCTGAAAACTGTCCACACATACAGATTCCTCCAATCCTTGAACCTGCAAACCTGCCAGCACCAACACTAGCACCTGAGAGATGGCCAGGACTTACGAGAAGCTGCAGCAGAGAGTACTCCTTCACTCAAATGAACTACAAGAATGCTCTATTGAAGAATATGAAAAGCAAGGATACTGAAAAAACTAAGGACTCTTCACCAACATGCCCAGACAGCAGCACCAAAATAGAGGAAGGTGAAGCCTCAGGAACTGTTGAGCATTCTGAAAGTGCAAGCGGAGCTGCAATCTCACTTCAAAACCTCGAACCTGAAAACTGTCCACACATACAGATTCCTCCAATCCTTGAACCTGCAAACCTGCCAGCACCAACACTAGCACCTGAGAGCTGGCCAGGACTTACGAGAAGCTGCAGCAAAGAGTACTCCTTAACTCAAATGAACTACAAGAATGCTCTATTGAAGAATATGAAAAGCAAGGATACTGAAAAAACTAAGGACTCTTCACCAACATGTCCAGACAGCAGCACCAAAATAGAGGAAGGTGAAGCCTCAGAAACTGTTGATCATTCTGTAAGTGCAAGCGGAGCTGCAATCTCATTTCAAATCCTCGAACCTGAAAACCAACCACACATCCAGATTCCTCCAATCCTTGAACCTGCAAACCTTCCGCACATCCAGATTCCTGCAAACCTTCCAGACATCCAGAATCCTCCAATCCTCGAACCTGAAAACCTTCCACACATCGAGATTCCTCCAATCCTCGAACCTGCAAACCTTCCATACATCCAGATTCCTCCAATCCTTGAACCTGCAAACGTTCCACACATTGCTGGAGAGGGTACATGTGAACTAATACATACTACCACTACTTAAAATGGCGTTTAGCATTTAAGTTCAATCCTAATTCCACTTCTTTTTTCAGATTGGCATCCACAACATGATGGCTTGCAGCTTTCGGATGAAGAGCGTGCACGTGGTCTGAGCTTTGAACAGACATACGATTCCATTCGCCATCATGGAGGAAACTCTAGATATCTGCCAAATTTTGAACAAGACTAAGACCAGGAAGAATGAGGCAGGATAAAGAAATAAAAGGTGGTTGGATACAAAAGTAAAGTCAGTACCTACATAACCAGAGGAAGTACAGAAGTGAAGTCAAAGGTTACATATTAGTTTGAAAGTCTAAAGCAGTTCTATGTTTCTGCTAGTGAAATATGATTTGAAGATTTTATCTGTAAGGGTAAAGAAACACTAAACTTCCTACTGCTGCTAAACTTCATATTTTGCAACTGAATGGTAGTACTTGATTTGAATACTATTTTAAGGATTGTAAACTCCTTCTATTTTGAAGTATCGGCTACTAGTGTAACAGAAATCGCTCGAGTCAGCATCTCTTTTATCATATGCTAAATCATGTGTGCTTTACTAAGTCAGGTTTGTCTTCTACAACAATAGATCAAATTACTAGAGCACTCCAAAAATCTAGTTTATAACATATGCAAGCCATCATACAACTTATCACTAGTATATAGGAAAGGCATAAAGACGGGATGGCGGACCTGGAAAAACACCTGCAAAACCATCTGTTCTGGAAAAACACCTGCAAAACCATCTGTTTTCTTAACAAGCCACCACCGATGCTCCATGCGGGACAGTTGTCTACCTGAAAATCAAAGGGGAATAGATACAGAGTTCCATCTTGATACATATATACTAAGATCAAAGAATCAAAAATTGATGATCCTGATTTAAAGCGGTAATATATTATATATCTGTTGTGGTTTAGGGCCCAGAAATTGTGCCTGAATATTTTTAATCACATTTAATCATAATAACATTTTCTTATGTTGTTTATCTTGGGCCTCCCCGCCCCAGGTATATAAAGTAAAGATTCTCAAGTTGAAAAGTAATTTTCTGTTTTCTCACTGTAAGAAGCCTACACAATGGACTTTTGTACTTAAGATCATAGTTATGTTTCCATGAATTGCATTAACTCCCTTAATTCTCTCAAATGGTTATGAATTCCCTTTAGCTGTATACAGAACACAATTAAACCAATATCTACCAGTAAATACAAATGGCATGAATACAAATATGAAAATAAAAGAAAAATGTTACTGGAAACTGGTGTAACAGAAACCTCTTAAGCAGCCTCTATTTCATCATGACTCAACCCGCCTTGTGTCAACCACTGGAGTGGGATCCTGTGAATGCACCAGCATAGGCATGCTTAATTTATTATAAGCATAAAGCAACATTGATTTCTATGAAATAACATCACTGCCTACCTAAAATATAAAGGCATGTCTCATCATATAAACATATAATTCATTAACATCAACTACCTTCTGTCGTGTGGGGGATAAGATGCATGGATATACATTTTAATATAAAAAGTCGTAAAAACAAGAGGCGGAGGTAACTTGACCCCTTTTCTTGGAATAAAATGCAGCCTTGCGAAAGTGTGTGTTCTCTTCTCATCAATAACCAACCATATGATCTTTGAGCTTATCGACATGAGCAGATGCCTTAAACGAAACTTCCAACGGCAGACATAGACAATTAAACTCCAGTATGTTCTCTTCTAAAATAGAAACACCGAATATAAATTAGATGAACAAACAGATACACATAGAAGCATTCTATGAATTAATAAGATCACAGATCCTGAACAGAGTTGTTAATAAAAACAATAACAATGACAATGACCATTATTAAGAATCAAAAGAACCCACCTATGCTAAATATTAGTAAGAATCAAAGATGACTGTGTGTATATCTGAGATCTCAAAATATCAAGATTGCTGACTTAGTGTCTATCAAAAATGAATTAGAATAAAAAATGCCTGTCGTAAAAAAAGGATTCAATTAATTCATTTAGCAGGAAATAAAAAGGGCCGACACAAATTTTATGGCGGCTATGATGATCATCTACTTGTAGAGGCAGGAGTTGCTACAAAGTCCATTGGCAGAAGAACATAACAATCATATTTTTCTAACAAACACCTGAGCGGAGCCCAAGTATATAGTCAAAAGGATAAATAAGATGTCAATGAAAGAGTGTGCTGCTAAAGGGTCCAAACAAAAATAGTATAAATCACTATTATAGATCATTCAAACAACACTTACCTTAACTCGAGGTAATTGTGCTTTTACCAATTCGGCAACTCGCTCTTGACCCTAGCAAATATGTGAAGATGCATTTAGTATACAACGCACACTATAATAGTGAATTTGTCAAGATGCATTTAGTATACAACACACTCTATATCACTATTATAGATCGTTCTTAACCTGCATAAATGACTTTGAATGATGTATATCAATGATGCATTTATGAGCAGAATGCTTGTGCAGTAAAAAATTGTTCATTATTCCAAGTGTTTTTACCAAAATTTGCGGATTAAATGCTAAGGATGGTGGATTGTATTATTTGTGGAATGTAACTAAACTAAGAACAATGTAAAATACATGGACACAAGCAATTGGTGATGCGGAAAACCCCCATGAAAGGGTAAAAACCGTGGGTGGGATGATACCCAACCGAAATCATTCCACTATAACGTTGTCAAGAATAAAAGAATAAAACTTCAACAACATCACGAATAATTGATACACACACGTGGCTGAATAACAAATTGAAGCTTTTTTTACAAATTTAATTATAAAATTTTCTTAATGGATCAAGGAATAAGGTGTATGAATGATTATGTATGTGATGCATATATCATTATATATAAAGACAATATATAGGAAGAGAGAGCTATCAAATGCATGATCCCATCTCTTCCTCCATCAACTTGGCGCTCCAAACTTCAGTGACAAAGCAGCTCAGTTATGTATAAATTGAAAGTAGAAGGATATTATAGGTTTTTCAACTCGAATATATTCCTAAAATATATTTAAAATTTAGATTATTGACCTCATGTTCTTTGTGAACTTTGAGGTTCCCTGCAAAATCAGAAGGCCTTGACAATCCACAAAAAATATGAAACAGGAGGATTGCATCTGCAGCAATTTTAAGGTTTCCTGCAAAATCAGAAGGAAACCCTTGAGAATGCACAAAAAAAATGGAACAAGAGGATTGCATCTGCACAGCACAATGAACAATAGTAAATTCAAATGATCATGAGATCGGCTAAGCTCATTCCTTGCCGTGACCTATATTTCAACTCAAGGGGAGAGGGAGAGGGAGGGAGAGGGGGTGAGAGAGAGAGAGATAAAGAGAGAGAGAGGGGGGGGGGGAGAGGGAGAGAGAGGGGGAAAAGAGAGGGGGAGAGAGAGAGAGATGTTAGGTAACTCACAAACCATCTCAATGAAAATTATGATCTTGAAAGGTTTTGCCTGGGTGCTTTCTGTAGTTGTGCTTCAGTTACTGACATCCATTCACATATTATTAGGTCAAGGAGTGGCCCTGGTTGAACCACACCCGCTCTACATTTTCTATAGGGACAAGTGCCACGTACTTTACAACTGTGTTACACTTACACTGGATTAGAACAACAAACATAAAAATATAATAGGCTCTTTGGTCTTCTAAAAATGCATTACCAAAATGTATATTTTGTCAATATATATATATATATATATATATAGTCTTTATGGTAAAACGATATGCAAAGATCACAGATGCAGCTACGACGGTAGAAAATGAAAGCACTCCATAAACTCCATAAACTTCATATGTCTAATAGTGTCTCTTCTGGAGAACACTCCATAAACTTCATATGTCTAATCTTACATGGAAATGAAAGCTAATTATCAAAGGAACCTTTTTGCCAATTTTTAACCAGTTTTGGCTAAAGTTAGTTTCAATAAAAACTCTTCAGGAAATTCTGTTGGCTATGACTTTGTTTCCTAGTGTCTTAATTGTTACATGGGTATATTTCACGATCAACTGTATGACCTTTTTCTTTGTTAATTAACAGTGCAAGGGGAACTGTAATTGCTATCATTCTAAAATTATTCATAATAATACTCAAGGCTGAGCATTCACCTTTTGAGCATGAGCTTTTGGAAGTTCAACTTATATTGGGTTCTATAATAGCATGCTCATGACTCTAGCTATGTCGAACTTTTTCTTAGAGTTTGTGTAGGTCCACCAATTGCTAATTATGCAAGAAAGGTTCGAATATAATTTGTCTAGTACAATTTTTACCTATTGTTGAGAATTCATATATAAATTTTTATCTATTGTCTGATAGATAGTACCAGCATTGATGCACAAATACTAGAAAACACGAAAATACTTGTGAAAGCCAAGTGCATTACGGTTTATTTATATTCTTTGTATCCCAATGCCAGGAATGCTTGTATCCCAAATGCCACGAATGCATGGTCGAAAGGAAAAGTCGACGTCTGACTATAATGAATCATCGCATAAAATAGATTTCTACTTGTTTTCTAAAGAAATTACAAACAATAACAACCATTCAATTTCTTGTAATTAGGCTAGACAGAACTGAATTAGCAAGTAATTAACTGAATTAGGACCAATCAAGCACAAACATTAAAGAAACAAAGGACACAACAAAGAGTAACACACTCTAGATAGCTACATATATATTGTGATAAAATCATGAATTCACGGTATTTACCTCCTCATGGGCAATAAAGTATTTATGGTTACCGTATGAATTTTAATGGCGTGATTCACTCGCAGGCTTGTCTTGGACAGCGTTAGAATGGCGTTTAATGAAGAAGAACAAGGTGAATTGAAGCATGTGTAGTACGAAAAGGGAAGGTGTAGTCGTGGAGTACTGCATACGCCGAGCTAAATTCGAGCCCAATAAATTTGGGGCCAAAGACAGTTATCGAAGATTTTTATAAGAATTTGACAAAAATAAGGGGTATTCAAAAAATTCGTCAAATTCGTCAAACCGTGAATCCGGACCGGACCACGGTAATGTGAATGAAAAAAATTGAAATTGCTTAAACCAATTTTACCTTTTAATGGTTCGGTTAAGTAATTGGACCTTTCACACTAAATGGTTTAGTTATGATTTCTTATAAATTAAAACTGTTTAGACGAAACCGGACTGTTATATAATAATATATATAAAAATTTTAGTATATACATACAAGTTAAGATTATAAGTTATGATTTTGTGTATATGTGGGTGTATATTATACTAAAAATATCAAAATTACTCTAATTCATATAATTATTTAAATTAAATTAAAGTATATGAAAGTCATATGTAAACTAAATATTTATAAATATATGTCAGAGTACTTATATGTAATATATAATACTAATATATAATAAATTTTATATTATATTTACTTAAATAACTGTTTCATTGTAAGTTTAACAAAAACGAAACAAAAGTAAATGATAAAGTTCAAACCGTGATTCGCAACCGAATAAATCCGTTATTTTATGGTCTGGTCGGGTTTGGTTTGGTTTAGTCTCGACGTTTAAATGGTCTAGTTTGGTTTTGATTTTCAAAAAACTGTTATTACTGGTTCTGTAGAATAACTTGTTTAAACTCGTGTTTAAATAACTTGTTTTCCGCTATTTTTAAACCATCGAGAAATAACTAGAAAAATTAGAAAAGATAAGATAAAATTAATTAATTAATTGGGTTTCAAGATATTTTTTTGCGACATGTAATAAAATTACAAATGTAACTTATTTCATAAATGTATCATTCAAATTTATTTATTGACAGTTACTTGGTGCCGCCAAAAGATATAAAAGAGTATATAAAATAATTGTGAAATTAAAAAAAATCAAGATATGATATTTATTAACAGTTTGTCGGTGTTGTCTTCGAAGATGCCTCGTATTCCGACAATAAAAAGGTATAACAAAGGATATACAATAATTTTAAAATTGTAATAAAATTAAAATAAGATATTTATTGATATAATAGAGCATATACAATAATTTTTGAAATTGGAATAAAATCGAAATAAGAAATTTATTGACAGTTTATCGGCGTCGTCTTCGACGAAACCTCGTATTCTGCAACTTAAAAGATATAAAAGAAGATGTACAATAATTTTAATATTGAAATAAATCAAATTAAGATATTTATTGACAGTTTCTCGGCGTCATCTTCGAGGACGTCTCGTATTTCGCAACTAAAAAAGTATAAAAGATGGTGTACAGTAATTTTGAAATTGAAATATTTTAAATCAAAATAAGATATTTATTAATAATTTCTCGGCGTCGTCTTCAACGAAGCCTTGTATTCTAAAACTAAAATGATATAATAGAGGATATATAATAATTTTGAAATTGAAATAAAATCAAAATCAGAAATTTATGGACAGTTTCTCGGCAACGTTTTCGACGAAGTCTCGCGTATTCTGCAGCTAAAAAGATGTAAAAGAGGATAACAATAATTTTACAACAAAAATAAATCAAAATAACATATTTTTTGAAAGTTTCTCGGCGTCGTCGCCTCTATTCTACAACTAAAAATGTATAAAAAGATAATATATAATAATTTCGAAATTGGAATAAAATAAAAAACATATTTTTATTTGTTCTAATAATATATTCTCCTATTACTTATGAGTAAAGTTTTGAAATTAAATTTAGTAAAATGCAAAATTCACATATAAAAGAAATAGTATTGTTATAAAAGTAATGTTATTAGTACTATATTATCCTTAAAATCTTAGAACTTTTTATTATTCAAATTGATATTAAATTTATATGTTACATAACTAATTAATAAATCGTGAAAAAGACATAAAATATTATTATATATCTCACGTCTACTTTTTTAATATTCTTATTAATAATATTTATTAATTATGCATAGTTGACTAGTTATTTAAATAGGTATAAAATAAGATTCGTAAATTCGTAATATATATAATATGTATCTATATATGTTACTCGAGATACCTTGGTATCATAATTTATTATATTAAAATAATATTTTACAATTATAAAAATATGAAAAATATGTGCACAATTGCATACCTTAAGTGATGGTTAAGAATCATCTATTGTCCTAGTTCCACTTCACTCACTCCAAGATACTCAATTATAATGTTATAAAAAATTGTAATGTTATAAAAAATTGTAACATTTTTTGTTAAACAACTCAAACTTTCATTTCAAAATTACATGCTTATGATCGAGAAATAGAATATCTTTTTTTTTGACATGAGAATATCTTTTAAATCAATTTTACAAATTAAATGATAAAATCTAGTATTTATTAGAATATTTAATGATAAATGAATGAGCCCATTTCACTTTGTATAAAAGTCTAAAAATTAGTATTAGAATTAGTATTTTTATTTTTCAAATTATTCTAAAAGTGACAAATAAAAATATTTAGAGCACATGAACTGAATAATTTTTATACCACAACACTAAATTGTGAAGCGATGTACAGTGCACTTGAATTAATGATTTTTTAAAAACAAATTAATAGAGAAATCATTGTAGTGAGGGACTGAACAAAAAAAATGATATATTAGTGAGGTTAAAAATTTATCTTGATTTAAAATCGTGTGAGTATATTGTATTATACCAAGTTAGTTGAAAATATTTATTTATTATTTTCAATCTATTTTAAAGAGAAAACTGGTTAGAGAAAATTTTATAAATAATTCATTTACTTAATACTGTGAGTATATGTTTATATTCTCAACATATTAAGTATATTGAATATTACAGAAAATTGTTACACGCAGCATATCTCATTGAAAATTAACTCTCTATAAACATTTTGATAATTTTAATGGAGGTGTTAATAACAATATATCTCTCTCTTTTGTATATACAAGAGACTTTTTGCCCGCGCTACGCGCGCTCCAAATTTCTTCAATTTTGAATTTTTTTCTCGAAGTTTGTAATTTTTATAACATAAATGATTATCTTCTAGTTTTATTTAATTTATTTATTACAGTTATTTAGGTTCCGTTTATTTTGAAATATAAAATTGATATTATAGTTTAACGTTAAATCTCAGTATTTTATTTTAGTTTTCTTTCTCTCACATTTTAACCAATTAAAAGTCTCTTAACTCATATTTTAACATTTCTCTTTTACGTTTTCAGTAGTCAATATTTTAATAATTTATACAACAAAACTGAGTAAATATTTTTTTTAATTAAATACTTTTTTAAAAAATCCAGTAAATATTACATAACATACAATTTATTGCAATATTTTATTTTAAAATCAAAATAATACAAAACCCACTTATATTAAAACATAATATATAACACTATTTTGTAAAAATCATTTTTTTAAAAATTATAAAGAAGGAGAAAATATCAAAAGAATTAAAAAACCCAAACAACCCAAATAAGTTGACTTTGAGATATGTTAAACTCCAGTCTTAAAAGAAGCCCACATAAAATCAAAGTTCTGTCTTAAAATAAAAGAGCCCAGATTAGAAAACTACCGTGACTTTGGGATTCTCAACTTCTTCACGCAAAAAGTAACTTCTTTTCACCAAGGAGACAACACTCTCGGTAGAATTAAACTTTTTCTCTACAATTGAGGTATGAATCGATTCCTTGTCTATAGTTTATCTTGCTTTCATACAGTATATATATGCAATGGAACCATGAATGAGTGTTAGAACTTGAGATTATATTGTTTGATTGTAGAGTTTTAAAGTATACACACCTTAACTTAATCGATTAATGTTATATAGAATTTAAGAACATTACTTGCTCAGATTCATGTAATTCTCAAGTTTTGTATCCTATACATGTAGTGTTCTTGTAAAATCTTTGATTTGTATCTCATGCATGTAATATCTAAGTAAAATAACGTGCTTTATATTGTTTGGAACAAATTTATTATGTAATTACAGATGAAGAAATGATCCAGTTCTAGAGCGAAGAATGTCAAATTCAATTTAGCTAAAAATTTAACCTAGAATGTATATACTGCATTTATTTAGGTACATTAACATAATATCAACTGTACAAATAATGAAGATAGTATATGTAGCTTTCTGGCAGCAAATGTAGAAGTCTCTGATTTTAGGCACTTTGTAAGTGTATATTTTACAACGTAAATTTATATAGTGTCAAATTTATGTTTATTTTTAAATGTATTTGATTTAATGGTACTTGATCAGAGAGTGCCAGAGGATTTTAAAAGTGTTTGTGGTGAAAGAATTCCAACTGGCTTGAGGATATATTGTAAAACACATAAATGACGTGCTCGATATGATTCAGAAATCGAAAAAATATGTGGTCTTGCTCGCTTTATGGAGTTCTATGGAATTACGATATATAATCTTATTTTATTTGATTATCATGGAGATGGGGTCTTTAATGTCAAGATATATAAGGAAGCGACAATTGAGATAAACTACCCGACGATAGAACCAAATAAGCGGATGTTAAATAAACCGGAATGTAAAGACGAAGAATTCATGGTTGTCTATGGAAACATTCAGTTTCAGAAATCTGTTGCTATGTTAGTTTATGATGGTTTCCTGAACAAAACTGAAGCTTACCGTATTAGCGTAAATAGTGCAGACTTGCAAGGTGATGGGATTGATCTGGTAAGATTTATTTGCAATTGTTTTCCATATCAGGTCGCATTCATACTTTAATACCAGTATGTATATGCTGGATACCTGAACAAATTTTTGCATATATGACAGACAATGAAGTCAGGAACAGAGAATTTCTACAAAAACTTCAAACATGGAAACTTTGTCAGTCTGAGGTTCACCACTAAGGAATGAAAATGTGAGGTGGAAAGGGTTGGAGGCCATTGTAGATTTGGGAAAGGCTGGTCTGATTTTGTATCAGACACATGACTTGGAATTGATGTTTCTATAGTGATGTACATGATGCATAATGATATAAAAAATGTGAACAATGTGAATGTTTGCATTTATAAACATGATGTTTATGAGAAAGATCTTGATAGAGGTAATGTGATAAATTAACTACTTTAAATTCTATATTTAAATTGATTCAATTACGGATATTCTACAATATTACAAACTTATAAATTGTTTTATTTTTTGTGGCAGGAAACTTGTTTGTGCCAAAATCATTTCTGAAAATCGTCTCTAAAGATACTCTGGCATGTGGAGGTTTTGTAAGTAGTTTTTTATGTGATTTAATCGAAAAGGTTGTATATATAATAGAGTCTATATGTTTGTGTGTTTGTTTTGTGTTTGTGTTTTTATGTGTAATCTGTAAACATTGTATTGTTTATTGTTTTTTCCAAGGTTGTACCAAGTTTGGTGCGATACAAATACAGTGAAAAGCTCATGAAAATAATGAAAATCTCGCTTGAAGGGCATGAATCTTTCTTTTCATACGACTCGGCAAATGGATATTTTTACTGCCTTGGATATGTGCTAAGGATATTTCATTTGCGCGAAAGAGATACACTTTTATTTACAATGGATGATAGTGATATCATTTCAGCAAGGATATTTCAGGAAGATGGATTAGAGATTGATTATTTGAAAAGGCGTATTAGAGGAAAAGAGATGATTGGAAAAGATTGGTTTCTACAGGTTCATTTGGATTCAGGTGAAGGTATGTCATTTATCAATGTCTTAAAATCTTTATGATTTTAAATTTATACTTATTGGACATATGTTTCTTAATTACATATTTTATAGATATGGAGATTGAACATAAATTTGATGACAGAGAAAAAGGAAAAGGTCTTTTAATGGAAGAAGCAGATGAGATCAATCCATTGCAGGAATTTTGTAGTTGGTTGCCACTTATAAATGATGCAAATATTTCTAAATCAAATTTGAAATTGCAGCAGAAGGAGAAGATGGTATGTAATCCTTTCAATTCATATTAATAGAATCAAGTTAAATGGTTTTTTAAATTTAAAAATAATTATCTTCTGTTTCTGTAATTATTAGGTAGATATTTCTGTATCCAAGCTTCCAGAGTTTATTGTGATTCTTAAATCCGGTAACTATGTACAAAATGTAGTGGTAAGTTTTTTATTTAATATTATACAAATTTAACATATTAATTTTGCTATAATCTATAGATTGCTGCAAGTATGGTTTACTAATGAGTTTTTTAAAATTTAACTGATTTATACAGAAATTACCAGAGAGGTTGGCTACAACATTTGCAAGCGTGATGCCAAAAAAAGTTTGGTTTCGGTTACCAAATGGTCGTCAATTTGATGTCAAGTATTCACCAAGAAGACCACAATTTTGTAAAGCTTACATGGTTCTTGAAAGAAATTAGCAGGTATTCAACTATAATTCTGATTTTCAAGCATGAGGACCTGGGACAATTTGTGGTCTATGCACTAAATCCTGATGCAATTGAAGTAGATTATACTTCTGCAAGACTCGCTTCCCGGTCGCATTTATCTTCTAGAGGTAAATGCACATTTATACAAAGTTTTTACTTATTTATTTTGAGAGAGAATTTTAATTTTCATTATTCATTATAACTAAAATTGGATAATGATATTTAATTTATAGATACAATAAGTGGAATTGATTGCAAGTTCATGGTATTTGGTATTGGCGATGCAGTAGACTCTGGAGTAATAGTAAGCTTTAAATTGCCTAATCATTATTTTCCCGCACTATGATCAGTATCTCTTTTTTGTAGCAATACTAACTTTTAAACCTAGCGATACTTATTATGCTTGTGACAGACCATACCAGAAAAGTTTCACACCTCTTTTGGACAGTTAATACCTGTCAAAGTACATTTGATGTTAAAGAATGAAGTGATATACAATTGTCAGTACTCTGAATCTACTGGGAAGATTTCTGATCTACTGGAGCTAGTCAATGACAAAATGTTCGAGAGGAAGGATTTTATGTTGCTTACCTACAGAGGATCTTGGAAGTTTGACACTGTCATTTTTGATAGTTCAAAAATTGAAAAATTACCTGTCTGATGTTCATCAAGAAATGGTAATACTTTAAGTACTGTATATCATTTAATTTGTCTGGTAATTAGGATACCAAATAATAGTCATATAATATTCTTGTTAAAATGTTAAGACTTATTGAAGCAATGCACTCATTCACTAATAATGGAGAAGCTATTTATGAAAATATTCATCTTAATACATTTTCTTAATTGTATGCAGATGTTAATGAAGAGCTTGAAGGTGGAATTGCGGAAATAGAATAGATTGTTGACATGAATATTAAAGAAGAGACTGATGATCCTGCAGAAATTCCTGAAGCAGGAATGCAGGAAGAAGAAGAAATCTTTGATATGAATATTGAAGGAGCAACAGAAGATGTTGTAGAAGAGGGTGTAATTGATGAGGAAAATGATCAAGTAATGGCGATGCAGTTCACCGCAACGCTGATAACTTCAAATATGAACAACACATGTCATGGAGCGGTATTGTTACACTAATCCTTCAATTCACCTACAATATTTTCACAAATACAATATAAAGTTCACTTGTGTTGTGGCTAATTAATTCAAAAATGATATTTTTTTGCAGTATATCCCAACAGCTATACAGCCAAATGGTAGGAGATGGATAAATGGTGAAAATGTAACCTTGATGATGGGGCTTCTAACATGGAATGTTAAGGTAGTGTGTTCTACTGGATTGCCTTGATTCTCTGCTGGATGGAACCAATTTACAACAGATAATGAGCTGGAAAAAGACGATACCTTGGTTTTTACTTTTCATCAAGAAGACTTAATATTCGATATAGTTATCGAATAGTGTGTTTAATCTCTATTAAATTGGAAAGTAGATGAATGTGATCGAGTACTTTGTGTCTGAAAGATGATGTATTAATCTTATGGATTTTATTGGTTTAAATTTGGATTATGCATCTAAATTATATTGTCTTCCGTACCGTTCAAATTAAATTTCTATTGAGTTCATGTAGTAAATAAAACATTTATTCATAACTCTCGAGAAACTATAACGTTAAAATGTTATCATCGAAAAGTTTGATTGAGTACTTGTGGAGTATAAATAATTGGTCAATCTTTTATATCTTAAGTTTAATAATTTGTACAACAGATAGAATTAAAGAAAACTAAAAACAGAAATCTAAGTACCGGATTACATAGATAAATATATGAAGCAGTCCTTAATAATGATATAAAGTATTGAAGGAAATTATTATAGAAATTCTGGAAATTGAAAGAAACTGGATCATAGTACGTACAACTTGTCCAATCTGCAAAATTCATTTGCATCAATTCCGGAAAATAAAGTTATGAAAGATAGAATATGATGATCACAACTTGATAATGGTCATTATTTAAAATGAAATTCAGAAATACTAAACACCAATCCAATCCAGCTTTCGTACATAACATCAAGCAAAATAATTGAGTGATAAACTGTTGTATTACTTCTCCTGCAAATTTTATCAAATTAAAAATTCTTAGAATTTGACCAAAACAACAGAAAAAACTTATAGAATATAGGTACTTATTAATATATTTATACCAATCAATTCATATCAAATTGTAATGTAACTCAGACTTACGTCAAGAACCAAAACCAATATGTAATCCTTTAAATTTAACGTAGAAAAACAACTTGTCTTACAACTCATGAGGATAATTATTGAACGGAATGTAAGTGATTTAATGCAAAAAAACAAAATACAATGCATAAATGTATCTTACCTTTTTAGTTTTTTTGGTAACTGATTTTGCAGAGCCTGGAGTATGATCAATGACATCAAGATCGACAGACTAACATAAAAAAAATTACGCTTTATAAAGATTTGTTGGAAGACTAAAAGTTATAAAATTATAATGGTTCGAGTATTATAACATATAAAAACCAAACTTACATTAGCGGAAAAGTTGATGGAGGAAGATTCTAATATATGTGCAGATTCAGATGGACTTGGACTCCGCATATTCGTGTCAAATATGTCATTTGCATCAAATATGGTACTATCCTCAGTTATATTTGCTTTGTTCAACTGAATAATGACAGTGACTTCCTTTCCAACCAAATCTTTAAATACCTGAGGAAGGCCTTCTTCAGGAGCCTGAGACAATGTAATAAATATTAAACACTTTAATTGGTAATTTAGAACATTACATTGGATCTGCTTTGTTGTAATGAATTTATACCTTCTCAAAATCATTATACGCTTTTGCTGCACTTGGGCCAACAATCCTTCTAGCGGCTCGGTCCATGAGCATAATATTACATGAAAATGTATCATCTTCGGCAAGGACCATGATATGAAACCTGAATTTATAAGGAATTATGTGATAAGTATTGAAATTTGACTTTAATACAGAGTAAAGCATAATAATTTTTTGATATAACTCTAATTTGTTCTACCTTTAAGGGGCAATCGGAATTATGCGAGGGCAATTATTACATCGAAATCTCCTGTCAAGCCGCTCAACCTCTTGTTGACATTTGTTACAACTGTAAAACCACCATGCTACATCCTCATCCACCTTAACAACTGAGAACGTGGTGTATATCCTTTTCTGTTTGAAGTGAAAAAAGTTCAGATTTAAAAATAAATCATATTCAATATGGTTGTATCGTGCAAATTTTATAAAGGTTATAAAACCTTCAAGTCATCATATGTCAGCTTTTCATTGAGATCCTTTAATGTCATTTTTTCCATAAAGGTTTGAACAAATTCAGATTTTGCCGTCTTAAGATATTTTTCTCTCTTTGACAAATATCCCTCATCCTTCAACCTACAAAGGTAAATATTGATGTTTATTAACTCAGCCTCCTATCAACTGTTATTAAACATGCAAATGTGCTGTAATTATGTAATTATTATAATTCTTAATCGTAGTACCTCATCCTCATATCAGTCACAGATTTATCATCTAGGTTGAGGTACAATTTTGAATATGGCAAAGTACCAATCTGCACAATATCTAAATTAAAGAAATATAGTTCAAGAAATTATTGTATAATGTCAAGGTCATTTATACTAAGTAGCTAAAGAGAACTTACTCATGAAAGTTGTAACTTTTGTGCTCGTTATTATTGCAATGACTGGAGACTGGAGTTCCTTAGTATAAATGTTATTGGCCAACACATCAAGATCTCCCCAAACACTGACTTTATGCTGATTACTATATTGAAAAATGAACATATATTTCAGGATATAAAACTTCCACATTAGAGGCGAACTCATAAAATAATTAAAATTACAGGATAAATATTAAAACATTCGACAAACCTGGAATCACAAATCCTGAATTTGACAATGTCTCGCATGCCAAATTTTGTGTCAAGTTTCGTTAGAGGTTCAAAATCCTCAATAACTCCAATAACATCTAAATTAAACAGAGCAATATATTTAATTTAGTGAAAGATAAAATGCAGGGAAATATTAAGGTACGCATTTTAAAACACTAATAATCTGAACCAAAAGAGTATTATATTAAGGTCACCTATAGCAAATTTAGGCTGTTGTTATGGCTGATATTTGCTGGCCTCAGCAAAAAGATCACCTAAATCCAGAATTCGAATTTGTAGGCATGAATCATGCTATCATCTTCAACAGCGGTGACCAGTAGTATATTGTGAAAATCTGATGCAGATATCAGCTTGTACAGGCTTCAGATTACCGACAGCATCTTTCACAGAAAATTGGTCAAAAACATAAACGCCTCCTTCAATCACCGGAGTTTTGAATCCATTCCAAATATTGGGATAAGCAAATGCATGGATGTGATTATTCTAAAACAAAAAGGATGTTACATTTGGTATACAAAAGAAGGTAGAATGTTACGTAATACCATAATAAAATTTTAGAACATAAGACTTACATCATCATCAAGCAGAATGACATTATATCCTTTGACTGATCCATTCTCAGAGCTAACGCTGGTCCACATCCTAGTTACTCTAGCCTTAATCTTCCAATTGGTAGTCGATTGATGAAGGTCTTCAATACGATTAAATACTGCAGACTCCTATTAAGCTTTTGTTCAAGTCAATTAAACAAAGTGTCAAACATTAACAATTGAGGAATTAAAGCCAACAAAATATTAACAAAAATTGACAGCATGCATGATGAAGAAATAATATTAACATATTAGATCAGTTCCTACCAATCGATGATGTTTTTAGAGAGAACAAAGTGAGAGGAAACCTAAAGTTTTATTTTTAGTGTCAGAGTATGTTTGATGTTTATCTCAAGGCATGAAATTTAAATGCATTTGCAAATGATATATGCAATTTGATAGGTTATGATTACTATTCAAACTGGTAAATTGATGCTAATTGATACTCTATTTTAAGTGTATGATAAAGACTACCAACAATATGGTCCTGATTGATTCTCTAATTATTCATCAATTATCTTATTCAATCTGGTAAGTTGATGCTAATTGATACTTTTTTTTTAAAATATGTACGATAAAGACCGACAACAATATAATCCTGAATGATTATCTCATTAATCATCAATTATCTTTCTATCTATTCAATATAATTCTTAAATATATACGTACAATTTAGATGTAACGGAATATTACATTTTAAATTTTGAGTTAATTAGTTAATTAAGGTTAATCAATTAAATTAATCCAACCATCACAATCAAAGTGTTATTAATTCCATTTTTTTATCAACTTGTATATTTTTGTTCATAACTCTGTCTATTTCTCTAATTCATTTAAAAATATGCATAAGATATGAAAATGATATGAATATGATATGAATATTTATAACAGAATCTGTTTGATTCTTTCGAAATGGAATTATAACATCTTTTTTTCAGATTTTTAGAATATACATATTAAATTAATGTATTTATTTAAACTGTTGAGTTGAGATAATGTGATCCAAATTGTTCCAACATTTAATAAAGACAAATACTGAGAGAATTATGTTTTACACAGAAATTATAAAATAATCCATAGCGTGATAAATAAGTTTAATAAAAACAAATACGACAATGCGGTTGAATCAGGAAGTTTATCAGTATTCCAACAATTGAAAAATGACATGTCTCATCAATTTAATAGAAATGCAGTAAAAATAAAATGTCTTCAAGTTTCGTTGATGGGAATGATTCTGCAGCGTCAAATTTGGATTTGTCAAATGTCCATCAACCTATATTGCAAAGTATGTAAAATTATAAGCGTATATATGAAAAAAATGATGTAAAAATCAAAAATATATAATTTATATTTAGTTACCTCTGCCTCAAATAAAAGACATCAGGATAATCAAGATTGACAAAAAGCTTTGTTGATGGAATATTACTGATCTGCGCTCTTCCTGTTTTTAAGAGCGAAAAATATATATTATTTAAGAGCTAGAATAACTTCTATAACTTATGAGAAGGCTTACAATTTTAAAGGTTTTTAATATAAAAATAAGACATTAACCTCGATACATAAAGACTCTAACAGATGCCATAATCACAATTTTAGGTTCAAGTTTTAGTAACTTGGTACAATGATTCAAAATTTGCTGGCAAAGAACCGCTAAAACACACTTGGATGGCCCTCCTAAAACGAATATAATAAAACGTCAAACACTTATGGATGTTTAATAGTGTTAATACGTAAAATATGAAAATTGGAGGATGGCGTAGTATTTTTATAATTGTCAAAATTTTTATTGAAGAGTCTTACACGCCATCTGAAATTCTGAAGCGTAACACTTCCTTTTCACCAAATCTTGTCATAATTGATTGTACTGGTTGCAGGAGTTCAACAATTCCAATAACATCTACAACAATAAACTTAAAGGTAAAAACAAAAAATTGTAAGCGATTTGTTCTAAACTTTAATACGCAATACCAGTGAAATAAATAGGAAGCTCATCGAGAGCAAAACAATGAAGAGAATTATATAGGAGCGTTACAGGAACCAAATCAAATTTATGGCACGGTATACTCAAAATTTCCTCAGGTTCCAACACCACCACAGTGATGGGAGGAAACATGATGTAATTTGCAGAACGTACAGGCCTTAAAAACCCAGCAGCTGGAAGAACCTGAACATTTCTGATACGTAACAATGTGCCAGGATTAATGATAAAGGCAAACAAATTCCAAAGAGCTGGTGGAACAATTGCAAGTATGTGATTATTCTGCAAAAAAAGAAAATATTAGGACAGAGGCTGGAAAACGCAATCAAAGATGTGGTATAACTCATATAGTTATTCAATCAAACCTCACAGTCCAATAGAATAAGATTGTGCCTGACTAAAACACCTTGTCGATTAGTTGATACCCACATTCTTGTCACACGGACCTTCGAAAGTCCAAACAGTATGATTACCATCCAGATTGGATAAATGATGATGGTCCTGCATATTTGAGTAATGAAAAAGTTAATAGATGTTATCAAAAAAGGAGTATGTTAAATGTTCATATCAACAAAGAGGTAATGAATTATAATTATACTTGGATGTTCTGCCATATGAACTCTGAAATTAGTTTGTGAGTTGGATATATAGCAAAACAAATCCGAATGTGTGGAGCGTTTAAGACAATCGGCTGTATTTTTCATAAAGATATACACTATCTTTATAGTTAAGGTGATAGGCTGATAATTAGTCCATGAAAATCTAAATCAATAGATATCTATTAGAGTTGTATGATCCTTAACAACTTACACTAATATTAGCATGGAAAAAAAGATTGTGTTAAAATAGAAGATCAATTAGTAACATAAATGTGATATTAAACAAATATTTAAATATGAGTTAGTTATCTGATAGATATTGTTGTTATCCCATAATCTTCTCTGATTATCATAATGTATCCTTATCAATATAAAATATATCACATCTAATTATATTGAGAATTTGATATGCATAAAAAACTATTCGAGAATCTGCCTTTTACTTCGCATATGAGCATCAATAACCAATATGACCTGATGTAATTCTAATTTAATAACAAATAATTTCTCAAACTACCAATTATAATAAAATGATGAGTAACTTAGTCAGGATTGTAAATGTACAATACAAATAACTAATCTGATACATTCTCATCAATTATGCTCGGTAGGTTTTAGAATACTTCTTCATAGACTACATTTGATGTAATATTTGTGGTGGTACCATCATCACTGTCGATGAGAATGTGGAGACCTTCTGGTCTTGTATTGAGATGGCAACGTAGACATGGCCATGAGAAAACTACTGCTCTGGGAAGGTATAGACCAACCGTGTCAAGTGATTAAACCTGGCCCTTATTAATTGTCATTGCATAACAAATCTGGAGTGGGAACTGAATTCTTTTAAACTCAAAAGGCCAGCTGGTATCTGTTGGAATCATCTCTATCCTCGGGATCAAATGTTTTGAGCCAACATGGGATCCGTATAATATTTCACACTCAATACTATTCTTCTTGCAGGATGTCACAATCATTCGTGTGCCGTTACACAATCCCATAATTTGGTTTAAATTTCTCATAAGCATGACAACGACGCCAACCTTGATGTTTAACTCGTGCTTAGGAATGCAAGGAATATTTAATGAGTTCAGGTACCCTACTGGAAATGCTGATCTGAATTCATTATCTTCATCACCAGCATCGTCAATTGAATCCTGACTAAGATATGTGTGTAGAGTTCCAGGAATTTTCTCAAGAATGCTTGTTATTATTGTTGTCCACCACAACATTAGTTGGTGTTAGGATAGCTCTTGATCTTAGATAAGAATGTGAAGACATGTTTCTTACAAAATCCGGGTAAGTAATTTCAAAAAGACTTTCTATAGGATTTTGCGTGGTATGAACAATATATTGATTTGGAATCTTTATTAGCATTTCACCAGTGTCTACATCAGGACTAAAGTTCTCAACTTTACCGTCGCCAACTAAAAGCTGCCATTTACTGAAATCCGCTATAACCTTATTCTCCATTTCTGTATTTCCTGCATGAAGCCGCATATTTTGCTTAAGTAAAAATACTTGGAAAAATTCCCAAATCTTTGATTTATTGAGGGTGAAACCTACTACTTCAGCTCTGGATGCCTTTGGAATCACGGGTAAAATCTGCCTATAATCTCCGCCAAAAACTACTGTGATACCACCAAATGGCTTCTTTGCTCTCCTTTTGTCAATAGCAGACATTATATCCCTTAAACAACTGGTCAACAGATTCAAAGGCATGACGATGTTGCATTGGCGCTTCATCCCAAATGATCAAATCAGTTTGTTGGATTAATTCTGCAATATCAGGTTCCATGTCTGATTCCAGCTGTACTATCCTGATCAAGTTTCAAAGGAATATGGAATCTTGAATGTGCAGTTCTACCACCAAGCAACAATACAGCTGCTATTCCACATGAGGCAATAGGAAGCACAATCTTTCCTTCTGAACGAAGGCGACAATATAATGTCTGCCATAGAAATGTCTTGCCGCATCCTCCACTTCCATATACAAAGAAAACACCACCTACCTTATTATAAACATTTTGTATGATAGAATCGTAAACGTTCTTCTGTTTAGGGTTGAGCATTCCATGATTCTTTTCATGCAAAATTTTCAGTTCTTCTTTATCATATGAAGTTTCTTCTTGGAGTGGTCTGTTAACAACATTGCTAAAATAAACTTCACTTGGAAATGGCATTGTCGCGTAGTCCTTCAAACTCTTCCGATGTCATTAAACAATTTTTTCAATTTCTGCGGGCAAAAATATATATGAAGTGTTATGTTAGTTTAAAAGTATACTACATATAATATCTAAAACAGAATTAGTGTTAATTATTCAGGTAGTATGATAATGAGATATAAACGAGCAAGTGCATAATTCTTCAAATCTTTGTCTGATAGGTATAGATGAGGATCATTGAGCATATGTCGCCTGATGATGAGAATATCGTCTGACATATATTAGCCAATTAGCTTCCCAAAGTCTAAGTGGATCTGAAATAGGACTATATGCCAAAATATTGACAAACATTGCACGTAACTGTGGAGACAATGATGTATGGGAGTTCTCGGCAATTGCTTCATGCCATTGGTTATCATTTTGTAGAAGACCAAGGGTCGCACATGCTTCCTTGAATGTTTCATAGATATGTCCATTAACAGTTTTAAGATCTTCAAAAAACCTGGAACCTTTCTTCCTATGTAACAGCATGCGGAGATATAATAGTTCACCACTTGATGAATGCACTTCAGAGAGTCTCCCAATAACATCTCCTCTTTTCCTTTCTTTCCAGATACCAGGTCGAGGATACCAAGTAAATTTATTTGGAAATTCATAATAACTATAAGTCCTCGCATTTGGGAAAGTCTGATTTACATCAAACCATGCTTCTAACTTGGTTTTTTTTGATATTGCCTTAGTCGTAAACATCCTCCAAGACATCTCCAGCCTTAAACAAAACATGTTTCTCGCCTGGTAAATGTATCGGTAACCTCTCTACCGATGGCCAACGGGAATGAATGTCAAAAGCAAATATCCTCCAAGATGCTTCTGACGCGCAAACATATCTCCCATCCAAATAATGTTTTAACTCATCAATCGGACCTTTTGGTGCTTTTTTGGGATTGTTGTAGAAGTACATGTACGTGTTTTCCTCAAACACATTGTTGCCATGTCATGACCCTTTAGACAGTATTTGAAAAGGTACTTTAATGATCTTGAATTATTGCAAATCTCCAGATTCACGTGACATTAAAAATGCACCAAAAGATCGCGATTGAATGGGATAACAAAGCGATTATCAAGATTGACCCCTTCTTGTTAATGGTAATTCCAGTCCTCCTTCTTTTATATATGGGGAATCCACATTCATCAAAAAATGTATGGGAATTATACCTGTAACAAAACATATTTAAAATTGTAAAAAATCTGGTAATAAAATTGGAGGTATTAACAAAGTAAAGTATTTATAATTTAAGGATCTTAATGAAAATACCACTTAGGAAAATGCTTTATACAGTTGCCTTTGACCATGCATGGAGATTTAGTATAATCAGAACCACATGATCCGTGGATCATATAATTGCTCACGGTATTATATCCAACTGGATCAATTTTTGGATCGGGAATTTCAGTTGATATCATTTTATCAATTTGCTCAGTTGTTTTAGGTCTATCGTCGGGGTGCAACCAAATTAATATATGAGCGTGAGGCAATCCACGCTTCTGGAATTCAATTACATGCATCACTATGGAAATATTGTAGAAAAACGGTTAGTACCATGCAAAATATATACTAAAAGTGCATTTTGATATAACAATTTAGGAATAATTGTGTGAGTATAAAAAAACTTAGCGAAAATTTATACCTCCTATACATCTGCCAAAACAATTTTTCTTTTTAATCATATCTATAAGTTGATCAACCTTCATTTTAAATACTCTGGCTACAACATCAGGTGCATCAGCAACATCAACACCAGGCATATGTTTTAACATGCGCTGAATTTCGGGCCATTTTGTATTAGTGGTCATAGTAAGGAACAATGAAGGATGTCCTAAAGTTCGACATATTGCTAATGAGTCTTTAAAATACTGAGTCATATAGCACTTACATCCGGTGAATGAAGTGGGAAGAATGATTGCTTTATCAATATTGGATGGATTTCTATCTCCCTTTTGCATTGCATCTCTGATATTATGGTAGAGATCAGATCTTATAGTAGTTTGATGGTCTCTAATCCAGTCCAATCTGTACTGCTCAATTGCGGTGAAAGCATCCACAACATATTGCTGCCATAAACGACCTCCAAGATGTGATGTCAAACCTGTTACAGTAAAAGGTATAAATGAATCGAATATAAACTAATTATCACAAAGTTGAACAACTGAATGAGAAATTATACTTCTATTAAATAGCAAATTTGTACCTTATGAAAGACGTATCATTAGTTTATAATTATAAAACTCTCTCATTGTAATATACTCTCTAGCACCTTTTTCGCCAGGATCTTCAGATTCGGTAACTTCTACGTCTCTCTTAGAATGCTTCACAGGTCTATTTAATGGGATCTCACGGTAATATCCAATATATCCGTGAGGGAAAAGTAATGGATATTGAAGTTGCATGAAACGTGGATCGGTCTCAAAAATCCTTTGTAATCCGTCAACTCTAGAATCAATGAGAGTATCTCGACAGCCTTTTGCATAAGGTGAAGTAACAATCAATCCTGCTACCTCATTTGATGGAGCAATGTGATTTGGTCGGCCATTTGCTGAACTCGATGAAAATCCGAACCAATTTAAACTCATCTACTGCATTTTTCCTAACCCTTTCGCGAGCCATACGAAAACCTTTAACCAACCTGTTATGCTCATCCAACATATGCAACAAAGATTGTACAATTTCTTCATTAACAGCATCCCTGCCACCATTAACTGCATTGATCCTGTTGTTGATTTTCGTCCTCTGTGTCATAGATATAAAGCTGACAAAACTTTGGAGTGCTATCGTCAGTTGGGACCAGCCTTCCTCTATTGTGGTAATTAACACCTTGGACCTTGAAGCAATATGGCGCACCACCTCTATTTATTGAATGGTCAATCTTTCCTCCAGTAGAACTCATGACAAACATGCAGTTGTAAAACCTTATATTTTGTTTGAAATACTTAAAATGAACACCACTAGTAAGGAGAGTTGCCAGGGGTTCAGGAGGCTGCTCTTCCTTATCCAGTACGACTTGACCATTTTTACAACAAAGAGAAAATGTTGGTGGCTTATTAGGAGAACTCTTATTATTTTTTTCGTGATTCCACATGACACCATCACACTTCGAACAGATTTTATCAGGAGCTCCAAGATCCAAGTATCCGTCCCACATAGATTGATTATTGCTCAAATATTCTTCATCAATATCCTCAATATCACTTGCCATGTCTGTCGCAAAAAATGCAAAATTTTAAAAATCATCATTGAGCAAAAGTATGTGATGCTTCAGACAGTAAAACAATTATTAATGTCTTGTAGAATTAAACAAATTATTCGAAAACAAATAATTAATACCTCCATATATTGTATCACTGTCGATGGTAACATTGTCATCAACATCGTTGAACTCATTCATTAAATTTTTTTGCCTAGAACTTTCACCTTTTTCAAATGTACTCTTTACATTTGCTGTATTGAACGACGAAGGACCTGGTGATAGTTTTCCATAAAACTTTTTTGAATGATTCTGTTCTTCTTCACTGTCAGCAACAATTTTCTTTTTGACACCTTTTTGTTTGTGAACGGTTGTCACACAGGATTCAGGAATTGAGAATATGAGAGAACTGTTTCCACTGTTGTTAATATTCTGCGTTTATATGTGTATATACCCAGAAAGAGTAAGTTAGCTCCATTATACATAGAAGATGGAGATTTGAATTGAGTTATACAAGCAACAAATAGAATATGATTTTAGCGAGGGGCTATTAAGGAAATATTTGTATTATACGTTAAGGTTATAATTTTTTTTATAAGGTTAAGAGATTAACCTGAGAAAATGAAACTGATATACTTGAAAAGTATCAGTATTATTCCTTAGCGTAATTCTGAGGACAGAATCCTTTAAAGGGGGGAAGGATGTAACATCCGGGAAATATCGTGTAATTATTTGTATCAATATATGATTATTATGTGAATATTATATGAATTTTTGGTGAATTATCTGATGAGTGATAATAATATTTGGATGTTTGTATATAATAAAATGTGAGTATGTTAATTTTAATATGTCCAGAATAAAATATAGATAATTAAGGTATTTTTCTGGTAATTTATGGAGTGTTATATGATTTTATGAATGATTTATGAATTTATTAATTATTTTCTGAATAATTACAAAATTATTTTATAAAGCCGGGAATCGTCAGACTTCAACCGTTTTTACGTTTTTACAACCCAAAACTCTTCCGAAAACTCCTTCCTAACCTAATCTGGTAATTCCGGACATTTTCCGTGTTTTGACTTTTTCGATCCGGATTTCGGTTTGACCAGTGCGCAGCCCGGCGCAAGATTTTCGATACGACAATCATTTCGGTAAATCAAAGAAACCCGTATTCTCAAAAGACGAGATATTATTACATTATTTTCGTATAAAGTGTTTTATAAAAAGCCCGGTTGAGATAATTATCCAAAACTAATATCAAATCGGATCATTATTGCAGTTACTTAGCGGCTAAGTTACTAATTTAATGATCCAAAACGATCCAGAACGAACCAATATTCCGTAAATATAAATACCATATTTCTTATTTCATTTTATTCGTTTATTCATTTACCACCAGTAAAAATATAGTAATTACAGAGAAAAACCCTAAAAACCGATATGTTCTTGAAAATCAAACGCACAAACAAAGACGTTATCGAACTTGTTAGGAATATATGTGCATTAGTTTGATGATATGTTTAACAAAACACTTAAGTAGAAATTTAGTGTCTGTAGCCTCAACGGATAAGACCACTTTGGCTATCCGTTGATGGTGTAGCTTTACTTAGAAATAAGTCTAGTATTGTAGCATATTTCAGTCTCTGTATTTAAAATTGTAATTCTTAGAAGTTGAGAGAAACTATGAGTCATGTTGACTACTAGATGATATGCAGATAGGAAGGCCAATTGTAAATATTTCATGCCTTGTAATTTTGTATAAATGAAGTGGTATCAACGGATGACTTAAAAGACCTTCAACGGATGAGAAGCTAAGCTTCAACGGATGTCTCTAAAGCTTCAACGGATAACATCCTTCAACGGATGAGAGCATCAACGGATGAAAGCTTCAACGGATAACATCCTTCAACGGATGAGAGCATCAACGGATGAAAGCTTCAACGGATAACATCCTTCAACGGATGAAGTCATCAACGGATGAAAGCTTCAACGGATGTTCTGCTAATCAGCCGTTGATAAGTGGTAGTTGTACCTACAAGCAGAGGCACGTGGGTTGACAGAGAAAACTGAGATGTGGTAGCCGAATTTCAGGATCAACAGAAAAAGCAGCCGTTCTTCTTTTGTACAAAGTTGCAATAGTCAACAAAGTACTTGAGTGAACAGGAAAAGAAGCAAGTGAAGAACTTATTTTACTATTGTAATTTAATATTGTTTTTCACTTGTACACTTGGTAATATATATGAACCAAGAAGAAGCTAGTAATTAGATAGATTTTTCCAGAGCTGTTAAGAAATATCTTGAGAGAAAATTCATCTAGTTTGTACTAGGATGCAGCTGTGATCAACATTGTTGAACACAGATTTTCTAATATACCATCTCTGGTGGAACAACAAATCCACCAGAAAAGTTTTTAAGGTCTGTTGTGTTCTTTACATTTGTGCTTGAATATATATCTGTCTGTATTAGCTTAAAGCAATTCACACACTTGTTCTTCTTGAACACACAACTTTATAAACTGCTCAAAACTTGAAAAAGTTTTGAGATTTACATTCAACCCCCCTTCTGTAAATCTCATTGTTAGTCTTCTAGGAATAACAATTGGTATCAGAGCAGGCTCTTGACACACAAAGAGTTTAAAGATCTTGGAATCTAACAAAGATGAGTAAGAAGGATATTGGAGTAAAGATCCCAGTTCTTGACAAAGACAGTTATCACCACTGGAAGGTGAAAATGCACCTTCATCTACTCTCCCAAGATGAAGGTTATGTAAACTGCATTGAGAATGGTCCTCACATTCCCCACAAAGTAGCCACAGTTGCTACGGCCACAATTGCTGTTGGTCAATCCATTCCAAAACCCAGAGCAGAATGGACAATGGAAGACACAGAAGAAGTCCACAAGGATAAGAAGGCTATGAACATTTTGTTTAATGGTCTTGACAAGGATATGTTTGATAATGTGATAAATTGTTCAACTGCCAAAGAGGTTTGGGACACAGTTCAGCTGCTGTGTGAAGGTACAGAACAAGTAAGAGAGAACAAAATGCAGCTTCTCATTCAACAGTATGAGCACTTTCATTTTGAAGAAAATGAATCTTTAAATGACACATTCAATAGATTCCAAAAACTGTTGAATGGACTGAAGCTGTATGGTAGAGTGTACCAGGTGAAGGATTCAAATCTTAAATTTTTGAGATCCTTACCAAAGGAATGGAAACCCATGACTGTTTCCT
>NW_027418642.1:0-29524 GCF_009905375.1 Apium graveolens
AAAAGAGCACAAGCAAAGCTTGAAAAACAGCTAAAGTCAAGCCAAGTTGAAGAAATGAAAGGAATTGAAGTCAGGGGTGAAGAAAAGATTGCTAACTTAGATGAGGTTCTTGGGAGCATATTTGGTGAAAATATGGAGGAAAGAGAGGAATGGCAGAAGGGAAACAGAAGAAAGGCCAAGGCACACAGAAGGAGTGAAGATAACCCTGAAGATACCAAATCTACATCTAAACCACTACCTTCCATACCTGAACCTTTGTTACTGATCCCTCTATAAATATCCATGGTGAACCAATCATTCCAAAAGAGGAACCTATTGATTGGGACAACATCACATTGCCTACCTTTCTAACCACTCTTCCACCACCAAAGAAACAGAAAAGAAAACCAAAATCTACACCTCCCACAACCTCTAAGAAATTCACTCAAAAACAAAAACCTAAGCCTAAGTCACCCATTTCTAAAGATGATTATGTTCACATCTGTGACATAAAAGAAATTTCAGACATTGAACTCTATCTGGATGAGCTGGAGGATGTAAGGGGAATAGCTGCCTACAGACAGTTACCAGAAAGATTAGTGTTCAGATATAAAGGAGCTGGGGAAAGAACATGGCCTCTCCACAGGATTCTAAATGAAGGCTACTCTACCTTGATCAGAGTCTTTTCAGCCATTAAAAGGATTCTGGCTTTACCAGAACAGCCAAGACTGAAATTCTCAACAAGATTGCCAACATAAGGAAGACTTGGAGGGAACCAAATGCTTTGCCCAGAACCTTACTCATACAAGAAAGGGGAACTAAAATTCACAAATCACCTCATTGGTTGATGGAATTTAGAGATGACAAAGGAGTCAGAAGATTTTTCAGACTTGAAGACCAACTCAAGATTGCCAGCAATGAAACTCTCAAGGAAATGCAATCTAAGTTGGATATCAGTGATGAAGATGAAGCTGAATTCTTCAGAAAACTCCAACTCCAAATTGAGGGAAATGACAAAGGGCTAGGAAAGAAAACCAGGGAACAAAGAAGAAATGATGTTTTGCTCAGGCTAGAGGAGCACCCTTGGAAATACTGTAAATCTTCAATTACCTCCTAGTACATACACTTTTGCAGCACTTTTTATATTTCTACTTAGTTTCAATTCAAATATTTGTTAAGTGTTTTGTTATCATCAAGTTAACCCTGAATTTATGCCTACAGTTCTTATAGACATAAATAGGGGGAGATTGTTAGGAATATATGTGCATTAGTTTGATGATATGTTTAACAAAACACTTAAGTAGAAATTTAGTGTCTGTAGCCTCAACGGATAAGACCACTTTGGCTATCCGTTGATGGTGTAGCTTTACTTAGAAATAAGTCTAGTATTGTAGCATATTTCAGTCTCTGTATTTAAAATTGTAATTCTTAGAAGTTGAGAGAAACTATGAGTCATGTTGACTACTAGATGATATGCAGATAGGAAGGCCAATTGTAAATATTTCATGCCTTGTAATTTTGTATAAATGAAGTGGTATCAACGGATGACTTAAAAGACCTTCAACGGATGAGAAGCTAAGCTTCAACGGATGTCTCTAAAGCTTCAACGGATAACATCCTTCAACGGATGAGAGCATCAACGGATGAAAGCTTCAACGGATAACATCCTTCAACGGATGAGAGCATCAACGGATGAAAGCTTCAACGGATAACATCCTTCAACGGATGAAGTCATCAACGGATGAAAGCTTCAACGGATGTTCTGCTAATCAGCCGTTGATAAGTGGTAGTTGTACCTACAAGCAGAGGCACGTGGGTTGACAGAGAAAACTGAGATGTGGTAGCCGAATTTCAGGATCAACAGAAAAAGCAGCCGTTCTTCTTTTGTACAAAGTTGCAATAGTCAACAAAGTACTTGATGTGAACAGGAAAAGAAGCAAGTGAAGAACTTATTTTACTATTGTAATTTAATATTGTTTTTCACTTGTACACTTGGTAATATATATGAACCAAGAAGAAGCTAGTAATTAGATAGATTTTTCCAGAGCTGTTAAGAAATATCTTGAGAGAAAATTCATCTAGTTTGTACTAGGATGCAGCTGTGATCAACATTGTTGAACACAGATTTTCTAATATACCATCTCTGGTGGAACAACAAATCCACCAGAAAAGTTTTTAAGGTCTGTTGTGTTCTTTACATTTGTGCTTGAATATATATCTGTCTGTATTAGCTTAAAGCAATTCACACACTTGTTCTTCTTGAACACACAACTTTATAAACTGCTCAAAACTTGAAAAAGTTTTGAGATTTACATTCAACCCCCCTTCTGTAAATCTCATTGTTAGTCTTCTAGGAATAACAGTTATCTTCGTAGAGGTCTTAGAGACTTTTTAAAAATGATAAGTGAATTTAATTGTGGGTCTTGGCATTTTTAAATTGATTTTATGTGGAAAAGGTATTTATTAAGGCAAGTTTGCGAAATTCATATAAAATCAACCGCTCGCTCAAATTCTTATTATGAGTAATGGATGAAAAGCTAATTTCGAGACCTACGCGTTAAAAATGTTATTTTCAATAATTCTCGACTTTCCGAGAGAGATATATTTTGTATTTGAATTTTATCGCATTTAAGTAAAAAGAAAAGGAATGAGTGATTAAAAGGAAGTTGGTAAATTACTAGATTGCCCTTGCTTCTAAGTGCTATATATAATCCACCTTTCTTTCTTTTCTTTCTTTTTTGTGCTCTCACTTTCTCTTCTCTCCTTTCTCTCTTTCTCTCCCGAACTCTCACTCTCACTCTCTTTCTCTCTCTCTTTGATTTCTCTCGGTATTCCTCTCTTTTCTTTGATCAAACACACCAATCATCCCTAAATCTTCTTGTTAAACACTTATTTGTAGGTAGAAGTGTTTGCATGTGTGTGATTAAGCTTGCATGTCGATGTGTGGGTGTTGTGTGTGTTCGGTGTGTGTGTTCACCCGAGAACCACATGGTTCTTCTTGTTGTTGATTGATGTTATCTTGTTTAAAGATTGATTCTTTGCAAACAAATGATAGAAAAGATGTGCATGTTAGTTATTTTGCGTAATTGACGAAAATTGGGGGTTTCGTGGTTGGACACCCTCGAATGAGGGCACCACCGTGAAGCCACCGCCACCGGTGATGAACTCCGGTGAACCGGTGGTGAGTTGTGATGTGAAAACTGAACTCTACACAAAGTACACTTAAATTTTCGTAGATGCATGTGGTGTTTTTCTATATAACCGAATGGGTTTATGTTCTTAAAGTGATAAAGTTGATTTTTGACCATGAAATCAATAGTGGATAGTTGTTAATAAAAGTTGTAATTTATAAACTTGAAATGATGCATGCATGTTAAGATTTCTTGAAAATTTGGAAAAAGGGTTTTTGGCTTCTTTGATAAAAATTGAGTGGGTGTTTGATTAAATGATTCCTTTGATTGTAAATGAATGTGTGCATATTATTGTGCTTAGAAAAATCAAAATTTGAGGTTGCATGTGAATCTTTGCTTCGGGTTTTGTGGACTTTTGCTTCGGCTTTTGTTAATAAAGAAGAGGGAATCGGTTTTTGCGGGTTAATCTTGTTGAATACTAAGTTTATGTGTCTTAAATGTGATTGCATGATAGTTTTAAAGAAGATCAATTAGTGCATGTTAAATGATTAGTCTTTGAGTTGAAAACCATGTTTTTGCCGAATGAAAACAAGATAAAAGGGGGTTAATTATTGATTGAGCAAATGCATGTTGGTTGAATGAGTTAGATGTTGTATGGAATGATCTTGTTAAAAACTAAAATAGGTAGAGAATGTGATGTATTGCCTTGTATGTCGATTTATGGAAGAAAAAAAACTCGAATGGATTCTTAGGAATAAAAAGGCGAAATTAAGTTGATTTAATGGCTAAGTAAGATTTTGATTGCATGACAAAAATTAAGAAGTGTTATGTTCGAATTTTGGTAATTAAACGGAAGTGTTGATCTCGATCTTAATAAAAGTAAGATTCGGAGTTTTTGGTTAAAAAGGGATGAATTTTAAGTGCTAAATGATCCTTGTGAATTGCATTAGTTGTGCTTGCTTATATGAGATTGAAAATGAATATGTGTGGATGTGTTTTTGTATGTGTGGTTCGAATTAAGGAACAAAGGAAAAGGTAATTAAGTTGATTAATATAAGCGATAGTATGCACGTAAATATTTGGTTTAAATAAGGTCTAGTACTCGTAAAAGAGTCGTGTTAGTGTGATTTGAGAAATAGCCTAGGTCAAGCGAGTACGCTTTGATTGCTAGGTATATAAGGATATAAAAACTACGAGAAAGAATTGTGCTATGTGCTATGTGCTGTGTGTTTATTTGTATAAGCTATACTCGTATAGTTCGAGTCAAGAATATAATCGAGTTATCGTATAGTGTGATCGTTCCGGGAACGAGAGTTGGGAATCTAATTAAGGTTTTGGTTTTTATTGTAGAATCGGAGCGTGAGGGCATTCGGGCTAGGAAAGGGAAAAGTATATTAGGTGGCAGTAGTTCAACCCTCAGGAAAGCAATTTCAGACAAGTAACTCTGATTACTTGTGTAAATGATTATAAAGGAAATGTTGTCCATACCATGTAGAGTATTGAACTGTTAAAGTATGAAACCCTTGCTTTATGAAACCCTGATATTGATTTGAAGTACCCTTTGTTCTTGATAACCTGTTATTGATAAGCCTATTGATTTCACTCATTGATAACCTAACCTTTCTGTTCAAGTTACATATAATGCCATGATCATATTGAACCTTTAATTATCTTGGTTAACCTTGTTTAATGATATTATGTTTCTTTTGATCACCCTATTGATCTCTAAATCAATGTTTATCCTTCTAGTTTAGTGTCTTGTTATCCTTGATACAGAATTCTTGAGAATTGTTCCTTGTGTATCTTTGATTCACTCCCTGAACTTTGTTTTATTTAAATCTGAATGAAGAATGAGTTTCGACTTGAAAGAGTCCGAATGATTTCAAAGGCTTGGTAATGATAAAATGAATTTTAGAAAACCTATTTGTTTTTTTTTCCAACTCAAGGTTTTCCGAATGAATTCCTGATGGATTGGATTGAGACGTAAGAGGCTAGTGGGACTAGTCCAGTCATGGTAAGAGGCAAGTGGGACTAGTCCAATTTAAGGCTGAAATTATGCCGAATGGTACCTTAAAGACCGGAATGGAGGTCGATACGGGCTGATCACCCGTATATAATGAAATGGAAAGATAAGTGATCCAACCAAGGGTTCTAAATGATTATTTAAAAGGGAACTGAAACTTTTGTTCAGTAAATGGATTTTTGGAAATGAAAATGGTTTATATTGTTTTGAAAAGAGTTGATTATGTTATTGTGGAGCTTAAAGCTCAGAACCCTGATTCCTGAAATTATTGATCATATGAATGATTCTATATCTTGAAATACTGTTGCTTTCCTCTATCGAAAGATCTATTTTGATCCTATAATGATTTGTGTTGAATGTCGGCTTTCATCCTGTTTCGAGCCTTGTTTCTTGAAAGCCCAACTATTCTTCGGATACCTTTCCTTATCCCAAAGAAAACAAAAATGAATATACGAAAATCTGCCACCTAGATTAGCCAGAGTAGAATGCCCTAGTTTATTCAAAGTATATTGAGATTTGATATTGTAGAACTGCTATATAGTTACATGCTGAGTTTTATACTCATTGTTTTGTCTTAATCTAACCATGTCAGTTAAGCAAGAAGATGGCCAGGCTTAGGCGCACTGCTCGTAAGAGCGTACCTGGTGGTCCCTACCGTGTTGAGGGCTTCCAGTTGCCAGAGCAGGTAGTACAGGTTATGAGTGAGCTCGCGCCTAGTAAGAGGTGTTTAAAGATACAATGGGTTATCTGTCGGTTCCCAGCCGGAATCGATATGGATTATTCAATAATATTTTGGGTTTGTAAGTTATATTCTATGATTGGTAGTTGTAATCTTGTCTCATACTTTATCCTGTTGATCCTGTTAGTAGTTAATCGGGGTTTATGCATATTTAATTAGTAGATTAGAGGTGTGTGAGTCCTCATTTCCTAACCCCGAGATTGAGGGCATCACAAGTTGGTATCAGAGCTACAGGATCTAGTCCCTGAGACAAGTTAGGTTTTAAAAAGGGGTATTTTGGGAATATATCTATATCGCGAGAGAGTTCGACTCATGTAGAGTTAAGTTAGACTATTAGGTATAGTCTAAGGAAAGTGTTTGATTGGTAAAGCAGAAACTAGAGTTAGGGTGTGAGTTAGCTGGAAGCTTTATTTGACCCTAACATTGTTTCTCGGTTGCTGTTTTATGTTTTCTCTCAGGATCCTAGTAGTGGTAGTGACTCAGACTCTGAGATTAGCTTGACTGATACCCCCGTGGACCCTATTCCACCCTCTCCAGAGGAGCCTGTATATGTTAGTTCAGACCCAGAGGAGGACCCTTCTGAGAGTAGTGAGATCCCCATGCAGATTTCACCCTTGAGGCTTGATTCAGAGACCCCTGCCCCTGAGCCAGAGTCGGAGATGCCTAAGACTGTTCCTGTCAGTATTGGTGGCAAGTTAGCCCAGGACCGAGACTTTGTGTACTCCCGCATTCCTGAGTTAGGAGCTTTGGTGGATAGACTAGCCAGGGAGTCTAGGCAGAGTGCTTCTGTTATGGATGATGAGTGGCGAGTTCGAGTGAAGATGGTGGAGCAGGTTGCCAGGAAGAGATTGGATGAGGGACCATCCACTAGTGATGCTGATGCTGAGGCCCGAAGGCTGCATAAGATCATTCGCTGGATGTTGGTTGTGTTGAGAGAGATCCTAGATGATTAGACGGGACTGTTGGTTGAGCCCGTAGATTGTTGTTGTTGTTTTCAGCGCCGGTAGGCTTTGGGATACTTGGTCAGATGCCGGGATCCCTTTTTCATTTATCTTGTTGTATTTCAGACCAGTGTAGTAATAGTAGTAGTTGGAAGTTAGGAGTAGATAGGGGGATGTTTTCCAGTTTTTCCTCTGTTTAACCCTGCTATTTATTGTACCTTGATTCAGAACCTTAAAATCCAGAATATTTCCTATGTAACCCTTGATTTAAATAAATCTATTATCTTGCTTTCCTTTGTGCACCTTGTTTATCTTATAAACTGTTCTCAATGCCATGTTTTTTGTACAACCATGTCTAAAGACCGTAAAACCCTATTCCGTGCCATGATAAAATAACACTGATATGAGAATTATGTAGTAATAGGATTGCATGTGCAAATTGGGTAAAACTTAAAACCCACAAAAGAGATTTCATAAAAATTGTTGTTGTATGTATGCCATGCTATCGTATTGCTAAATAATTGCTCAATCAGGTTTGTAAGAAATGGCCAACTCACCAGATCACCAAGAAGAAGAAATTCCCACCCAAGATCCAGAAATAAACCCAGAAACCACTTTGATGAGCAGACTTGCTCAGCTTTTGCAACAACCTGTGACCCCAAAAATTGGAAATTTCAAGCACTTTCAATCTGTTCACCCTCCAGAGTTCTTAGGTTTGTCAGATCCGATTAAAGCACAGTCGTGGTTGAGAGAGATGGAAAAAGCTTTGAGCTAGCCGAAGTTAAGGACGATAAGAAAGCTCAGTACAATTCTTTTCTCTCTCAGACTGAGCCAAAGAAAGTGGAAGAAGCTCTTCAAGATGCTGATTGGGTGCAAGCAATGCAGGAAGAGTTAAATGAATTTGAAAGAAACAAAGTCTGGACCCTAGTGCCAAGACCAAAGAATAGATCTGTTGTTGGTACAAAGTGGGTATTCAGAAACAAAACTGACAGTGATGGCATAATTACAAGGAATAAGGCAAGGCTGGTTGCAAAAGGATATTCTCAACAGGAGGGAATTGATTATGATGAAACATTTGTACCAGTTGCTAGATTAGAAACCATAAGGATATTTTTGGCTTATGCTGCTCACAAGAAGTTTACTGCTTTCAAATGGATGTGAAAAGTGCTTTTCTCAATGAAGAATTGGAGGAGGAAGTATATGTTGAACAACCTCCAGGCTTTGTCGATTCCAAACATCCAGATTATGTCTACAGGCTTGATAAAGCACTTTATGAACTTAAGCAAGCTCCTAGAGCATGGTATGAGACTTTAGCTCAGTTTCTTCTGGAAAGTGGATTCAACAGAGGAACAATAGACAAAACATTGTTCTACCTCAACCATGGAAAGGACTTACTTTTGGTCCAGATTTATGTTGATGATATCATTTTTGGGTCTACAAATGACAGACTTTGCAAGAAGTTTGCCAAACTGATGCAGTCAAGGTATCAGATGAGTATGATGAGGGAACTTAGCTATTTTCTGGGTCTTCAAGTCAAGGAAAATGAAGAAGGCACTTTTATTTGTCAAACTAAGTACACCAGAAACTTGCTGAAGAAATTTGGAATGCAAGATTGTTCAAGTGCATCCACTCCCATGGCCACTGCAACAAAACTGGATAAGGATACTGGTAAATCAGTAGATATTACTGATTACAGAGGTATGATTGGCTCTCTACTCTATCTAACTGCTAGTAGACCTGATATCATGTATGCTACCTGTCTTTGTGCAAGATTTCAAGCAGATCCAAGAGAACCTCACTTAACAGCTGTGAAAAGAATTTTCAAGTATCTTAAAGGAACAGCTGATCTGGGATTGTGGTATCCTAGAGAATCAGACTTTAAACTAATAGGTTACTCAGATGCAGATTTTGCAGGTTGCAAAATTGACAGGAAAAGCACAAGTGGAAGCTGCCAATTTCTTGGAGGCAGATTGGTTTCTTGGTTTAGCAAGAAACAAAAGTCAATCTCCACATCAACTGCAGAAGCAGAGTATATTGCTGCAGGAAGCTGTTGTGCACAGATTCTTTGGATGAAGAATCAGTTACTGGATTATGGGTTAACATATTTCAAAATCCCTATTTACTGTGATAATCAAAGTGCTATTGCTATGACAGGTAATCCAGTTCAACACTCTATGACAAAGCACATCAGCATCAGGTACCACTTCATCAGGGAACATGTAGATGAAGGTACAGTGGAGTTGCACTTTGTTCCAACAGATCAACAACTAGCAGATATCTTCACAAAACCATTGTGTGAAGCTACCTTTACAAGATTGGTAAATGAACTTGGAATGGTTTCAGGTTCTTTTTCTAAATCTACTTAGTTTTGTTCTGTTGCATCAGACTATATGATCAGTATTTACAGAATTTAATCTCTCTGTGTATTCTGTGCTTAATTAAAAAAAATATGTTTAAGTACTGACTGTTGTCTGATATATGTTTCTAAACTCTGATAGTGATATGTCTGTTCAAGTAACTATTCTATCTTATGAGGATAACTGTGCTAGATGCTGACCTAATAGTCTTCAATAAACAAGGGATCCCATGTAAGAAGTAATTATTTCTGTGGAAATCTAGAAACACAAGCAAATTCTGATAATTGAGCTTAGTTGAGTTTACTTTGTCTATCTTATTACTAAGTCACAAACTAGAATAATGCTACTCATCTGTTAAGTTCTGATACTAGTAAATCTGTTGAATGCACTAAGTACTGATAAGCCTCACTTATCAACAGAAAAAGCAAAAGAACCAAGGATTAAAAATCAGGTACTCCTTTGAGATCTAGAGTAAAAACGTGGAAGGGAAGACCCAAGTGCATTGCTGGTATTAAGTAATATGCATCAGAAAAGCAAATAAAATTTTTCTTGGTGACTTCTCACACTCTATGATTACTGGAGAAATACTCTGATAATAGCATAAATTCTGATAAGCAGTCATAACTCACTTACACTGAGAAGCCACTGTAAAATGGAATTTAAAAAGATGCATAAAATTAGTACAAAATAGATTAGGTGGACTCAAGCATGATCTCATTCAACAGTAGGTTTCAGAATAATGACAGCTCTTTAGCAAAGTTTTAGTTATGCCTTAATTCTAAGATACACTGAAGTGAATCAGACTTTACTCTTTGTCTGATATTTAGTTTAAATGCACACACTAACCACTCCATATGAATGATGAAAATCACTGTGGTGATCTATGTTGTTTTAGATGAACAGTCATTGTGTCACATTGCACAAATTCTGAGGACAAGTTCTGATTGCATGTTCTGATGATTAAGTTCTGAAGAATATAAATCAGAATTTGTGTGAGGACTTACTAAGATAGGCATTCCTTTTTCGAGTTAAGAAATTATGTTCTGATCACTGTTAAGTTCTGATATAAGTCTAAGTTCTGATATTATAGTCTGATTCTTTACTTGACTTATTTGTGGATAAATTTGGAAACAGTCTCGGTTCAAACTTGAATATGTTGAAGTGGAAGATTAATAGTCACTATGGTTAGGGTTAGTGGTACTCGTACTTGAACAGTCAACTTTTACTTGCTTCTTGTGCGCATTAAACCATGTTTTCTCTTTCCAATGAATGTTTTTCTTTTTCCAAGTCTGGGGAGACGAGGTAGAATTAATTCTAACTGTCAGCATTAAGTTTCTTTGCGTCTCCTGGCATTCTCTTGCCTATATAAGCAACCACTTCACATCAGCCTTCCCATCATATCTTTTCTCACAAACTTACCTTCATACCTTTTCTGTCAAAAACACCATGGTCAGATACAACATGTTTTTGAACTACGAAACCTTTAATATGGAGCTAAGCTGTGCCGATTGGCAGCAGGAATGGCACGTCACTGCCATTCCTGATGAGGTATGGGACTCTGTCCCACAAGAGGTTCTCACCCACCTCCTGTTCTTCTATATGGATTATCATCGCCATCTGGAGCGATTGGAGGAGGAAAGGCTGGAAGCTCTCCACCAGCAAGAGCGAATCATTCGACTCGCTATTCCGTTTGTCGAGAGTAGGAAGAAGAAATGATTTATTTTCTTCTTCCTGTTTTTCTTCATCATCAGCCTAGCCCTGCTTCTTGAGCTAGGACAAAGGCTGTTGACGTTAGGTTTAGCAGCTTAGGAAAATCTTGTATAAGTTCTGATGTAATTTCAATTTCATGAATGTATTCTCTTGATATATTAATGAAATTTGTTTTTGTTTCAAGATTTTGTCTCTGAGATATTTTAATGCATTGTTACATCCTGTTACATATTCATATTCTGATGCCCATATAAATACTGTGTTATTTTAAGTTCTGATTTTCCTTTATCAGTACTTACTCATCTGATTTATCTTGGTCATTTTTACTTGATTTATTTTCAGAATATTAATGTTGCAGTGAAAAATAATTTGAATAAGTGGGAACAGTTTCAATTTTGCATTAAAACTGATTCACCTTGATTAATGGAATATCTGGGTAAGTGGAACGGTTTTTCCTTGAAAAACTGCAAGTGGGTGGTAATTATTGCTTATTTACCGTGCCCATTACTTCTTGCCTTATCTATGTATGACAGTTGTCAAGGTATGTTCCACTACTTTTAAATGCATGTCTGCCAGGTGACCCAACGGTTACTTTTTGTGTATAAGTAACAGAAAGAAAAGATTGTCAAATCTTTTATTTACTTTTTTCTTTTATCTCTCTCTCTTTACTTTTCTCCTTTCTCATCTACTGACGATTTTTCATATATACATTTTCTCAAACACAATACAGGCAACCGCATTTCTCTCAAATTTTAATGGCACCCAAGGACATAATATTCAATGGAGCAAAGTTTGTTCCTAATAACTTCTCTGCTATACTTCACACGTCAGAGGCACCCTCTGAACTTCATTTCATTCAGGATTTTCTCACTAGTTCTGATATTGGGTACGCTCTAACTGAGCCTGAATCAGTCTCTGGAGTTCAAGTACTGGAGTTCTGGAGGAGTGGAGTATATGATGATGGTGGTGCTCATGGGTCCCCGAGTATTATCTTTTTATCAGGGGAAAATGAGTATGTTGTGACTTTGTCTACGGTTCGACAAGCACTGCAGCTACCTGAGAACTGTGTTTATTCTACTGTTGACGAACCAGTTCTTCAGAACATGATGGCCAGTCTAGGATATGAGGGAACATTGGCAAAGCTTGGCAAGTTGAAGCGATCTTTCATCAGGAGGGAATGAAGTTTCTTCTTTGACTGCATTACCAAGGCTTTTGCCAACAAATGCTCAAATTTCGATGCAATTCCCATATTCAGCCAACAAATCGGGTATGCTCTTATAAATCAAACTGATTTTGATTATGCAAGTGTTGTCTTAGGTTTTATTGGGGATAGCATGACAGAAGATCGAAATACTGTATATTTTACCAGATTTTGTCAGCTTATTCATAGGTTCTGTTGTAATCAGCCCCAAAATTTTGGTGATTTAATTCCATCCTTCAGAATAGCTAAAAGAGCTTTCACTGATTTATTATCTACTGATAATAAGAAGGCTGTGTTAAGACCCCTCTTAATACCTTTATATGTCAAACAAGCCTTAATCACCTATGACCTTGTTAAGTACACTGCACTTTATCCTAATGTTCAACCATCAGAACCTCATCCCTCAGCACCTACTGTGAAGCCTTCATCTTTCAAACCTAAGATGACAAAGACTGTTCCTCAAACACCTCAAAAGAGAAGGAGGATTGCCTTGAGAGATGAATCTGATACTGAGGCACAGGTTCCTTCTTCAGAACCTGTTAAAGAAGCTGAGAAAGTGACTTCTCAGAAGGATTCTGGAATTGGGGGATCTAGGCTTCTCAAGCGGCTTAGAAGAATGACAGTTCCTGAAACTCCCAAGGAATCCAAATCTTCCAAGAGATACAAGAAATAGAGGGATAAAAGACCTGTTTCAGATGATGAAGAAACAGCAACTCAGGAAGGGGATCAGGAATCTCTGATCTCACAAGAAAAGGAATTTACTAAAGTCACTTCTTCTTCATCAACTCCATCTCAGGAAGCTATTTCTGAAAAGGTCAACACACCATCTGTATCTCCTGTTGATCTAGGCACAAGTGCTGATATTGATGTTCAAAACTTGGTTATGCCTGAAGTAACTCTCTTAGAAGCTCCAACAACATATAATCCATCAAAAACACCTGTTACTGATGCCGTTCAAACTCCAGAGTTATCTACTACACCTTCTCTGCATCTAGATGCTGATGATCATAATTTAGGTGAGCATCAGGATATGGCTGTTGATCAGACCTTAGCACCAGATCAGCAATTAGAGGATGCTGAAGCCTCCATTGCTACTCACACTGTTGTTTTATCAGAAGATACTGATTCTTTAAGTTCTGATGCTACAAATGCTGGAGATGCTGGTGATGCTGCTCCAACTGCAGATGCTGATGAAGCAGGTCCTTCAGGACATGCTCCTCAACAAACTATTCTTAAGTCTGAACTTGTTAAGAAGATTATTACCAGAGAAGCACCAGTGCCTTGGAGTGAAACTTCTGCGGGACAGGAGTGGACTAGGGAATGGAACTCAGTTTCCTGTATTCCAACTGCAAAGCATCTTGCTGAGCACTTGATAAAAGCTGATGAAATGTTAAATTCTGATGGTTTCAAAACACAGCTTAGAGTCACTGCATTGAGTACTAAACATCTACAAGGTCTTCATTCAACTACTCATGCAGAGCTACACAAGATTCAGGAAGAATTTATCAAACAGGAACAAGTTCAAAAGATTGATAAGAAAAAGTTCTTCCAACCTACCTTTGACAGGATTGCTTATATTGAGAAGACTCAAGATACTCAACAAGCTCAGATTGATGATATTCTGAAAAATCAAGCTTCTCAGCAATCATAACTTAATGAAATCCAAGCCTCAGTGGAATTGCTTGTCTCTCTTCTATTACCTGCTGATGCCAAAAAGGGGGAGAAAGTAATTAAGTCCAAATGCAAGACTGACAAGACACTGAAAGGGAAGGATGATGAAAAGGATGATCAAGGAAACTCTGGAATGGGTAGAGGTCATAGTCAAGGTAGAGGTTTCACATCAAGAAAAGCTGAAATCACAAGTCACATGACAAGTTCTGATACTGGGAAAAGAATTAGTTCTGCAACTGGTAAAAGTTTAAGTTCTGATGAACTTTTAGATCTTGATGAAGAAATGTCAAGACAGTTATTTCTTCAGGAAAATCCAGGAATGGACTTGGAGAGTTTAATGGAAGAAGAAGCCAGACTTAAATCAGAAAAGGCCATATCTAAATCTGAAGCTTCTGGTAAAAAGCCACTTCCAAAACTCAAAGGCATTGTGATAAAAGAAAGGACAAATGCTGAAGCAACATTGGCTAAATCACAACCGCAGATAGATCCAAGATCCAAGGGTAAAGAAAAGGTTGGTGAACCTATCAAGGTTTATGTGCCTCCTGAGAATGAAGAAATCACTGATGAAAAGGATGATCTTGCTCTGACTTCAAGAAAAGTTCTTAAAACAACCTCTGACATGGCTCAAGTTGTTCAGAGTCAAGATACGGTAAGTTCTGATATTCCAAAGAAGCAAGTAACCTCTGACACAGCTCAAGTTAACTTGATATCAGAAGTTAGACCAAAGACACTTCTACCAGGATTCACTAAAGCAAAACAGACTCAACCTTTGAAGACTGCTGCAAGTGGTTTTGAAGCAAGAGTAGTTACTGGAAAGGAAGCAAGAGATAAAACTGGATTGGGAAGTGCTGATGAAAGAAGAATACATAACACTACCAATGATCCAACTTCCTTGAGTGAACCAGGTATTGGAGCAACTCCTGAGAGATTGAATCAACTGGAATCTGTACAAATGGTTTACCATACCTACTTGAAAGAACACATCTTGTTGTACTTCATGACAGATGGTAGGGTTTATCACATAAGGCAAAATGCCATTCCATTGAAGTATTTTGAAGAATTGGAGCATGTACTGTTCTTACTTCAAGTGGATGACAGATTGACAGGAACTGTTGTAAACTATTTGAAGGATCAGATTCAGAGACAGAAAAGCCTTTATTCTGTTAAATCTGACAGCACATATGTTCCAAAGTACAGAGATCACAAGGGTGATATAGTTGAAATGAAACCCAATTCTGCTCAAATTATAACTACCTTTCTAGGTTATAGGGTTGTGGAATTCAATCTTGAGTCTGATAAAGCTTATTTGATCAGACTGGATCAGGATATAAGAAAAGCAAAGATTAATGATCTCAGGGCTGCAATTTTTCAAATTGGTGAAGATAATGCAGAACTTAAAGATGCTAAAAGGAGAATGATTGATGAACTTAGATATGCTGAGAGATGTTTGTTAAAAAACTATCTCAGAACAACTCCTGACATCAGAGAGATCAGAAGATGAAGCCAAGTCAAAGATCTACAACTGCTTAAATTCTGATATTTGTACAGACTGAAGTTGTTATCAGAAATTAAAGATTGGTAAAGCTTTAAGGACTGTAAGTTGTAGTTATCTAGTCTAATTCTCATGCATTTGTACTTAATGTTTTTGATATCATCAAATATCTGTTAAACTTGTATATTTTGCTAATTTACAAGTTGGGGGAGATTGTTAGATATATTTGATAATATCATGGCTAATATTATTTATGTTTTGTTTTCAGATCTTACTTAACAGGACAAATCAGTACTTAACTGGGAATCAGTACTCATACTGGAAGTCAGGACTTAAGGATATCGGTACTTATATTATCAGGAGATAATCATCAGAAGATAGATATTAGAACTTAAGTGCTGAAGGACGTTCAGATAAGGACAGTAGCTGATTGAAGGAAAGAAGATCGAGATAAACATAAGAAGAGATATGCATGAAGAAGGAATTCTATGAAGAATAGAATACTTGGAAGAAAAGATATCTGATTGATATATTTTAGGAAGCAGAATTATATTCCATATCAATTAGTGATTATCTTGTAACTGTGTAGTATATAAACACAGACATAGGATTTACACTACAAGTGTTATCATATTCGAGAAGATTATTCATTGTAACCCTAGCAGCTCTCGTGATATTTGTTCATCACTGAGAGGTAACAGTTCTATACTGTAACAAAGTTTATTGTTTCAATAAAGTTTTTTTTCTGTTACTTAAGATATTAAAGTTCGATTTGATTGTATTTTACACTGTATTCACCCCTCTACAGTGTGTGTGACCTAACATATGATGCAGCCTGTTACGGTAAAAAAATCACAATCGTGTCTACCGAGTCCTCTATCAAGATTTGATCAAAATATATCTCCTAATATTCCATCAAATTTAAAATCAGGTTAATTTTCATTACTTTCATTAACTTCTTATTTCAGTCTATGTATGAGTGTTTATCAGCGCAGATGCTAAAATATGTTTCCTATCTTTTATGTAGTGCATAAAGTTAGGATTCGTCCAAACAATTTCAACAAAGAAGATCTCGGTGTATTTCGTAGCACCTTACCAGATTTGAGAAAAATATCCGGACAATGTACGTCATCGCCTAATATTCAGTTTTCTTCTGCAACTAATACACGGTCATCATGTAATTTTTTAAACAATAAATTGCAATTCCGGATCTATTAGTTGATTACGAAATTATGTCAAATTCTAAAAATTTCAGTATTCTGAAAAATATTTTTTCAGGAATGTATTCCTCTTCTCAGACAGCTGAACAAAGTAAAAAACAATTTCAACGCATAATATCGCCAAACGTTCATGTCAAAGGTATCAAATTTTGCGGCTTATTCCTGAATTACAAAACTCTGAAGGATTATGTGACGCCCCCAGATCCGGGGTCAGGATTGGGTGTCACTACACAACTTTAAATAATAATAAAAACCTGTAAATTAAAATAATATACAGATAACCCCTCATATTCAGGATCGCTTACAGGTTATAGTATGAAACAAGAATCTAACCTTCTAAAATTTACATTGTCTAAATACAATTTCATTACCTCACTACTAATTTCCTTGTATTGATCACTCCAACATCTCCACATTTCTTCAGCTGGAATCTCACCACTTTTGCTGTCTACTAAAAGCTATTCACCTTGCCCTCATTTGATACTGAAAGAAATAAGAGTTCACAACGCAAGAGTGAGCCAAAAAATGCCCAGCAAGTATCATAAATGGTTTTCAGGTATCAGATCAGAAAACTCCTGGAAACGATTGTTGTACAATTTTAAAAACGTCTTTACAAATTTAAATTGTTGAGCGAACAAAACATCGGCCCTCATTGGCCTTTAATCATAAATCACATTTTGCTGTAAAAGAACATTGATCGTTTCAATATTTCATCCTTTTGAATCAAATCTCTATTTGAGTTCAAAATTATGAACTATTCAAGAAGGAATGCCGTTAATGGTGATCAACAATAAAATAGACTGGACACTAGAAACCAACATATGCACTATAACCTGCTGATCAGTCAGGAGATAGTGCAGATCTATACCCAACTGCATAGACCCAACCAACATATGGGGCACCCAGGCAACTATGGCCAAAAGGGTCCGGTCCCTCCCTGACCCATAGGATCCAGCTCATCACCGGTCCTCATAATAACCATCCAGCCCGTAGAATATTTTGATGTCAAATCATCTTGATTTCAAAACATCCCAAATCAGGGTTCGCAAATAACCCGAACGAATGGGTATTTTCTCAAGAGAGCAATCGAATTATAGGAACAATAATGAAAAGAACTGGCATAATAAGAGTAATTGCAGTGAAATATAAAATAGTTAACTATTCTGAACTTAGAATAGGAGCGAATAAATATTTGCAGTATTTAAGGAGAAAAGTTAGGAATACTTGCCTCAATTGATAATCTTCCGATCTTTAACCAGCTGCCATAACACTCAATCCTATCATATCTGTATTACCCTTGATGGGCTACTTGACCTTTCTTATCATTTACCCTCTTAGGTTTATCTTTATTCTGAATCCACTCATTTCCGTACTACATGCAGTCAGGATTTACTTCTACAATCTCTATCTGGCTTTGAACGTCTCGCGCTATGCGCATCTATCACAAATAATACTATTCAATGAACTAACAATGTATAACTGACTAGTCTATACACTTATCCCTATCGTCTACCCGCCCGATAATAATAGATAAGAATCACATCTCATTCAGATAAAGTTTAAAAGACACGTTGACTCATTATTCACATAATACGTACACATAGGACATGTAATCATACTATTCACGTAATCACATAATCACGTAATTCATGTAGCACATAAGTTGAATCGTCAAAAGATAGGTCTCGATATGGTTATAATTGAAATTGGGTCAAAAAGAATATTTTATCGATCAATTATTGACTCGGAATGATCCATAAAATAAACATCCTTTAGATACAAAAGGAATTTAGGTCTCGAAAATATTTTTCTGAGTCTAGAGGCGTTCGTTTCGTATTAAACGAATGAACGGTTTATTTATTATATATTTTTGAACATTTTCGGAATTAAAACGGTCTCTCAATCATGTAATTATTAAATAATAGGGTTCAAATACCTAAATATGACTTTAAAATAATTTTATAATAATTATCGAGCCTTGAAAATAATTTAGAATAATATTTTAAAGCTCGAAACTATTTTTCAGAATTTTTAAATCAATTTTAAATAATTAAATCCAATTAAATAATCAATTAAAATTAATTAATAACTAATTAAATTAATTATTCAATTAATATTTAAATTAATTGACTAATTAAATAATTAATTATTAACTAAAATTAATTAAATAAATAATTCAGATTTATTTCTGAATTTTTAAATCATAAAAATGAATTTTTGGAAATTTAAAAATAAATTTAGGAATTAATAATGAATTTTGAAATAAATAAATCCAGAAACTCTTTTAAGGAAATAGAATTAGGGGCTGTTGGATCAAAACCGGGTTGGGGATGGTCCAAAATGGATCACCCAAGAATGAATCCTGGTCGGGTTGAACACCGACCGGATTCTAGAAACATCACCAGTTTCCGGCAGAACAACAACAACACAACAACCTTGTGGTGTGATAATCGATCCGAAATCATTCGTATTTCACAGGTTCCGGCCGAAAGGCCATTGATTCCGGCGAAGAGCTTAAGTTTTCTGGCAAACAAAACTTCGTCGAATCCTTAATCAAACGTTACTTCTATCTACATGAATCGATTGGATTTTGAACGATCTACAAGTATACACTCTTCGATTTTACCGAGAAATAACAATACTAAAATCCCCAATTCTCAATCAAGAACATTCAAATGATTTAAACCTTAATTTCATAAATTCGAGAATCAAACTAAATTTTAAACATGTTATTGAATTCTATTTTTGACATATAATATACCAAATTGATCTGGAGAAAATTATCTGCACGATGGAATCATCAAATCATACAAACAACATCAAGAACAAAAATTCATATTTTAATCCATAATTAATTCGAATTTAAATAATTAAATCAGAAAAATACCTTGATTTCTGGGAAAAAACAAATGGTTGATTCAGAAAGAAAATTTCGTGAGCTTCGTTTTGATATGTTGCACGCCCGACGGAGTTCGATAACGTCTTCGTTTGTGCGTTTGATTTTCAAGAACGTATCGGTTTTTAGGGTTTTTCTCTGTAATTACTATACTTTTACTGGTGGTAAATGAATAAACGAATAAAATGAAATAAGAAATAAGGTATTTATATTTACGGAATATTGGTTCATTCTGGATCATTTTGGATCGTTGAATTAGTTACTTAGCCGCTAAGTAACTGCAATAATGATCCGATTTGATATTAGTTTTGGATAATTATCCCAACCGGACTTTTTATAAAACACTTTATACGAAAATAATGTAATAATATCTCGTCTTTTGAGAATACGGGTTTCTTTGATTTACCGGAATGATTGTCGTATCGAAAATCTTGCGCCAGGTCGCGCACGGGTCAAATCGAAATCCGGATCGAAAAAGTCAAAACACGGAAAATGTCCGGAATTACCAGATTAGGTTAGGAAGGAGTTTTTGGAAGAGTTTCGGGTTGTAAAAACGTAAAAACGGTTGAAGTCTGACGATTCCCGGCTTTATAAAATAATTTTGTAATTATTGAGAAAATAATTAATAAATTCATAAATCATTATAAAATCATATAACACTCCATAAATTACCAGAAAAATACTTTAATTATCTATATTTTATTCTGGACATATTTAAATTAACATACTCACATTTTATTATATACAAACATCCAAATATTATTATCATTCATCAGATAATTCACCAAAAATTCATATAATATTCACATAATAATCATATATTGATACAAATAATTACACGATATTTCCCGGATGTTACATCATTCCCCCCTTAAAAGGATTCTGTCCTCAGAATCACGCTAAGGAATAATACTGATACTTTTCAAGTATATCACTTTCATTTTCTCAGGTTAATCTCTTAACCTTATAAAAAAAATTATAACCTTAACGTATAATACCAATCTTTCCTTAATAGCCCCTCGCTAAAATCATATTCTATTTGTTGCTTGTATAACTCAATTCAAATCTCCATCTTCTATGTATAATGGAGCTAACTTACTCTTTCTGGGTATATACATATAAACGCCCTACGAATTCGCTATATGGGTAGTCAACTCACTTCTATGTATGCTGCATATTTTACTATCTAGGAGGGACCAGCATAACACATCTTAATTCCTTTTTTTTCTAATTCTAGTAACTCGTGCTTATGTGTGTTTCCAATTGTTACTCGGTGTTGAATCTCGTCCTCATATGTTTCTACGTTCAAATAACCTAATTTGTAATCGCTTCCCATCGCATTGGAGGTTTTTAAACGATCCTGTAATCTTCTTTTCTATTTGTAAATGATGCACTGGGACCAGGGCGTATTTGCTTTCTGACGTTGACTATGATATTTTCTAAGTATCTTTCTTATAATTCCTCGGGTCTCATTACTTTAATCACAACTCAACGGTTTTTCACTGACATTAAATCTGTCAGTTACTCACGTAACCTAAATCAACCTTCATTTTATACATAGGGAGCTAAATTACCTTTCTTAGTCATATACATTTGAACATCTTAGGAACTCGTCATGCTTGTAGCGACAAGGCCAACTCATTCGTAACCGTTCTATCTATCTCATTGTCTCAATAGACTAATTTAATTTATACTAATCTGCTTCTCTTTTCAATTCTAATAATTCGTGTTTATGAACCATCCATTTTCCTTGGTTGTTCTACTTTACTTCTCGCGTCTCCTTCTATTTGGTTAGTCTGGCCTATAATCGTTTTTAATCATATTCGAGAACCTTTGGCTGATCTCTTGTACTTTCCATCCGTGTGCGCCCGATATACTGAGCTCATGGCGTCTGATGCTTCGAAATGTTCTAAATCTATTCAAAACTAAAAATTAAAGGAAGATTTTGACAATTGTATTTAACTCACCATTTTTTAGTATTTTTCAATTTCTTTTCAATCACTAACAAGTATATTCATCGAGCGAAATCTCTTACTATCTGAAAGGAAATATTAATTTGGAATAGAATGAATTATAACTTTATTCAAAACCGAGCTCTTGGTACTAATACTAATTTTGTTGTCATATCAAATTAGATATCAATATGAACTTTGATGCTCACAACATTCTATACTGAAGTCAACATCAACCATCTATATTAATACCACCTTTGATATCTAACAACAAAATAAGTATCAGTATAATCCAGAGGTCGGATCAAAATCTGTTCTCAATTTCTAACTTTTCCTATTCCTTTATCCACTCCCAGCAATTTTAGTGATATTCACTCTTTCTTTTCTACTCAAGACATCTGTTTCTGAATGGATCTTGCTTGGTTGGTAATTAACTCTACTTCCGTAGCTCATAATTATTTATAACCAGAGTTCACACCTTTGAAGCTTAGAACACAGTTGCTAATCTTTCACCCTTCGCATGCATATCTTCAGGTGTTCAACTTGGTCTCCCTTAGTCCCTGAATGGGTGAGGATGTTACTAATAAATACAATCACACTATCCAACTACTCCTTATACACTATGTTCATTTAATCTTCAGACTTGCAATTGCTGATAACCGATGCGTGATGCGAAGTACCCCTTTATTTCATTATTCTTGCATTCCACATTTCTGAAGTTTTCCTTCACTCCATATCTCATTTTTTTACTGGGTTACATGATACAGGGCTTTTGACACCAGCTCGACTCGTACAGTAACTGTTGAAAATTCTTACCTCATTTCCCGAGGTAACCTTGGTAAATCATTTATTGGAACCTTCGGGACTTTAATTTAATTAGGGAGAATTCCGATATGAGATTCATTGTATCATTCTTCTCTAGTAGTTTGCCACGAATACTATTGTTTGATCTTCCCTACTTACGCGCATCATTTGAATGAAATTCTTGTCTTCAATTGCCAGTGTTTTACTTCATTCCCCTATCCGTTCTGGTATATCTGATGTTCCCAACTTGTATATATCATGGATTACTTTATAACATTTCTTTATCATCCTTTTGATTCCACTTCTTTTCTTATTTAGTTCTTCATTCTCATTACTCATTAACTCTTCTAACATAAGGAATGCCTTTTTCTTGATAATATTAATATGTGTATTATTAGCTAAGCCATTTTTGAAGTTAATAAAAGGCTTTTATTTATAATACTTAAGTTCTTACTGACAGAATTATCAAAATTCCTCGATAGTTATTTTCTTAGCCTCACTTAAATCATCATTGATCGCGTATTTGGCTTTTTTCAATTGATCAAATTTCTTCTTCCCAAGTTCACATGTGTACTTCGTTAGTCTTCGTCTTACATCAGATACTTGGATTTGCGAGCTTTTGAAAACTTTTATTCAATCGCCATTCGATATAGGTATACTTTTAAGTCCTCCCTGGAATGCTATTATAGATGATAGAATCTCTTTGCTTTATCTTGAACCTTCAGTTCTGGAAAAATTTCTTCTTACTAGCATGTGCCAATTACTTTCTATTCCCCTTGTTTATCAAAAAGAGCGTATTCATTTAGATAAAGTCTCGCACATGTCTATGGTAACATCACGTTAATTCTACTAAACTTTCAATTCCTGCTAATGCCATCACTTCCTTCAACTTGCTAACCGCTTTGATTTTTGGATCTGAAAATCATGTTAGAGTTTGACTCAATCTAATTGGAATCGATCTCCATTTAGCTAACCATTAGTTGGTAAAGTTGATCAATTAACTCTTTTAACTGATCACTTAACCAAGTGAAGACTAGCTAACTAGAATCAAGGACCAATTACATAAAGTCAGTTCGATCATAACATTTTTCCTCAAGAACCGAAATCACAACCATTTGGAGTACAACTGGGAGTGAGAATATACTCCTTTATCCTTACATGTAGAGTAATTTCTGAAAATTTGGGCATCACCTCCCCTAAACCATCGACTACCAGACGGACTCAAGCCGACACCATCAATCTACCAAATCGTCCGCAATCATATCCATCCACTTTCGTCAACCAAATTCATCCATTTACCATATTTCAACTATATCATTCTGACCAACATTTGTATGATTAATTGGCATAACATATATCTTTTTGAAATGGGACTAAGGTCTTAAACCAACAATGATTACTATAACCACACTTTTCTCAGTTCTTTCATAATATTACAAAATTTTTATTAGCGAACTTTAAAATTTATCTTGTTGTTTCTAAAAATTTTATTTCGCAAGTCTCTTAATTTATCCCTTACCATTACTAATTGGGTATAGTTACTTTTAAAAATTATGCCGCATCCTTCAATTGGTCACACCAATCATCTATTGTTGACGATATGCACTTAATTTTATTGACTAATCATTTATCTTTTAATAACTACACATGGTTTTCATTATTATCGCCACAGTCCGGTGAAAACTCAATTGCCCAATCATTATTTCTTAAAAGGTTTCACAGTCGAGTCACCATTGATTCATCTCCACTTATGTTCCCGTATCGAACCTTCGTCTCTAGTCCGCTTATGGGTATTAAATTCACCATAACTTATTTACTCAAGGTAGAGAACTTCACAATTTCTGGAAAAACACGTTCAGAATTTGTTTGCAATTAAGATTTTTTTTGATCTTGAATATTCACGATAAATATCTTTCCGCGACAAAGAGATGTTTCACGTATTGATTGCTTGTCTAAGTCAGTGTTCAGAATTTCCTTGATCTCCGATTGTTGTTCCGAAATTCGTTCGCTAGCATACAGCCTTAATTCCTTAGTTTATAACTAATTTATTTGTTACGGTTCGCTAACCATTCATTTCACGTCGAAATCCTCTGATTTGATGCACGTCATGTTACCGTAATCTATCGTACTGATGAGATCCTCATAACACGAACAACGGTTTAACTTGATGTCTTCGCCCCGTCCAGGTTATCGATAAATTCCTTCTTTCTTACCCACCGATGTCCACCATTTATCGGTTTCAGTCGTACATATGTTGGTTGTATGATTCCACGTGCCACACTATTTCATTTCTTTTGAAATTGTCACAGAACAGACTTTACGCAAGAGGAGAGTTTGCGAATATGATTTTGATTGAAAACTGAATAAGGAATAACAATGCCACAAATGATTGGGAGAATTTGTAATTCAGTAAATTGAAGGAAGAAGAATGAGTGATGATTTAGATGTGAATGGGACAACCATATTCGTACTCAAGATGGCTAGTCTTTCGTACTCTATGGCATACAGTACATGATTAGGTGGCATCCCACCCGACTCTTCATCATTTCGAAAAAGCTTCATACCACAACACTGTTTGTCTCAATCAAGAATCAGTAATTTGAAAAGAGCAACGATTCAGAAGGAATACAATAAATTTTATTTCGTCTTCACCTCATATGATTTATTCACAAAAGAAACTTATACGTATTCAAGAATCAAGAAGAACATATGCTATCGTGTTAAGAAGAGGAATTTCGATGTTGATCACCTTCCATGCTTCACCTAATTATGCCTTCAGAACCAGTCGAATGAGAGATTTATAATTTAGTTCACAATATAACTTCAAAATGTCATCTGGAAATGCCTCCCCCTTAAATGCTTTAATGATTTGTTCGTAATCATGTCCCTACGAAATTTATAATTATTACTTCCAACTTCTTTTATGCCATATAGGATAACCATCGATCCCGCAACGCTTCAATAGAAATACTATTATTCTCCAATTATCTGAAAGATTCTTTCATTTCCTTCAGTCATCCGCTGTCCGTTCAAATTACGAGTCTTGTTAAATTTTAATAATTTCATGAACTGGGTAAATAATATTTTAACATGTTCATTCAATTGTTGGTATTATTAAAGCAAAGATTACTCTCGTCTTTCACGAAAACTTTAAACTTTCTCCCTGCTGGGGGGGGCCCACTTAGTCCTTCAAACTGACAACACTGAGTCTATAGCCATTCTTCTTTTTAGGTCATTTTATGTTTATAATAACAAGAACATAAATAGTAATTCGACAACCAAATTGTAAAACTCGTTTCATACAAAAATCTTCTGAAAGTTGATTAAGAAAATCTTCTCCGAAATCTCATTTTAAAATTTTGAAAATCAATTATTTGGTCGTCATTACTATATAAGTTACCTGTTATTCTCTTAATCCGCTAATGAAATATCTAATTAAAGGAATGCCCACATAGGGGTTTCTTCATTTTGGTACATCTTCTACTCTTCCTTGGATTCTGCTCGCACTTATTAGTCGACGAGACTTCATTTACCGCCATATATCATTTTATTCGCAATCCTACCGCAACACTGACATTTAGTACTGTCTCTGATATTCTTGCCATCGTTTTTGACACTATGTTTACAACCACGCAGGCGATTCGATGTTCGTTCTATGGATAGGGTTGCATCTTCTTGCTAGTCTTACCTATACCTAGTAAGGTAGATATCATTCATTGCGCAGCTCCCGATAAGTGATAGAAATCTTCTTGTAGTGGTGGTGCCTTCGAAACGTGCAACGTTGGTTCTTCATCAGCTTCCATCAACTTGTTGCCTCCAGCATGAAGCTCGTCCTACTACCTAATCCTAAGTTATATCGTACCCAAAACTCACCTAGCCTCTCTTACGTGAAGTTCTCACAAGACTCATTCGCATGTTCTTCAAAACCATATGAAAAGTAGCATATCCCGTCTCCGTCGATATGTCGATTCCTCATTATTGTAGGATCTGAGAACTCAATATACCTATAACGTTACGATATTCACCTTACACTTTTCTCAACCATCCTGGCTTACCAATTCCGTATCAGACCTGTTAATCCTCACTCGCACTCAATTTGAACTTAAAAAAAGAATATGCCTAGGGTCTTTCCTATCTTGTACGGCCTACCACTCCTGTCTTACTCTCACCTATTCTTATTTTAGTGATCAATAACCTGTGGCTCTGATACCAACTGTGACGCCCCCAAATCCGGGGTCAGGATTGGGTGTCACTACATAACTTTAAGTAATAATAAAAACCTGTATATTAAAATAATATACAGATAACCCCTCATATTAAGGATCGCTTACAGGTTATAGTATGAAACAAGAATCTAACCTTCTAAAATTTACATTGTCTAAATACAATTTCATTACCTCACTACTAATTTCCTTGTATTGATCACTCCAATATCTCCACATTTCTTCAGCTGAAATCTCACCACTTTTGCTGTCTACTAAAAGCTATTCACCTTGCCCTCATTTGATACTGAAAGAAATAAGAGTTCACAATGCAAGAGTGAGCCAAAAAATGCCCAACAAGTATCATAAATGGTTTCCAGGTATCAGATCAGAAAACTACTGGAAACGATTGTTGTACGATTTTAAAAACGTCTTTACAAATTTAAATTATTGAGCGAACAAAATATCGGCCCTCATTGGCCTTTAATCATAAATCACATTTTGATGTAAAAGAACAGTGATCGTTTCAATATTTCATCCTTTTGAATCAAATCTCTGTTTGAGTTCGTAATTATGAACTATTCGGGAAGGAATGCCGTTAATGGCGATCAACAATAAATTAGACTGGACACTAGAAACCAACATATGCACTATAACCTGCTGATCAGTCAGGAGATAGTGCAGATCTATACCCAACTGCATAGACCCAACCAACATATGGGGCACCCAGGCAACTATGGCCTAAAGGGTCCGGTCCATCCCTGACCCATAGGATCCAGCTCATCACTGGTCTTCATAATAACCGTCCAGCCCGTAGAGTATTTTAATGTTAAATCATCTTGATTTCAAAACATCCCAAATCAGGGTTCGCAAATAACCCGAACGAATGGGTATTTGCTCAAGAGAGCAATCGAATTATAGGAACAATAATGAAAAGAAATGGCATAATAAGAGTAATTGCAGCGAAATATAAAATAGTTAACTATTCTGAACTTAGAATAGGAGCGAATAAATATTTGCAGTATTTAAGGAGAAAAGTTAGGAATACTTTCCTCAATTGATAATCTTCCGATCTTTAACCAGCTGTCATAACACTCAGTCCTATCACATCTGTATTACCCTTGACGGGCTACTTGACCTTTCTTATCATTTACCCTCTTAGGTTTATCTTTATTCTGAATCCACTCATTTCCGTACTACACGCAGTCAGGCTTTACTTCTACAATCTCTATCTGGCTTTGAACGTCTCGCGCTATGCGCATCTATCACAAATAATACTATTCAATGAACTGATAATGTATAACTGACTAGTCTATACACTTATCCCTATCGTCTACCCGCCCGATAATAATAGAAAAGAATCACATCTCATTCAGATAACGTTTAAAAGACACGATGACTCATTATTCACATAATGCGTACACATAGGACATGTAATCATATTATTCACGTAATCACATAATCACGTAATTCATGTAGCACATAAGTTGAATCGTCAAAAGATAGGTCTCAATATGGTTAGAATTGAAATTGGGTCAAAAAGAATATTTTATCGATCAATTATTGAATCGGAATGATCCATAAAACAAACGTCCTTTAGATACAAAGGAATTTAGGTCTCGAAAATATTTTTAATAAAAGCAAAATATTTTTCTGAGTCTAGAGGCGTTTGAACGGTTTATTTATTATAAAATTTTCAACATTTTTCGGAATTAAAACGGTCTCCGAATTATTTAATTATTAAATAATAGGGTTTGAATACCTAAATATGACTTTAAAATAATTTTATAATAATTATCGAGCCTTAAAAATAATTTGGAATAATATTTTAAAGCTCAAAACTATTTTTTGGAATTTTTAAATCAATTTTATATAATTAAATCCAATTAAATAATTAATTAAAATTAATTAATAACTAATTAAATTAATTAATCAATTAATATTTAAATTAATTGACTAATTAAATAATTAATTATTAACTAAAATTAATTAATTAAATAATTCCGATTTATTTCTGAATTTTAAATCATAAAAATGAATTTTTGGAAATTTAAAAATAAATTTAGGAATTAATAATGAATTTTGAAATTAATAAATCCAGAAACTCTTTTAAGGAAATAGAATTAGGGGTTGTTGGATCAAAACCGGGTTGGGGATGGTCCAAAACGGGTCACCCAAGAACGAATCCGGGTCGGGTTGAACACCGACCGGATTCTGGAAACATCACCAGTTTCTGGCGGGTTCTCCGATCACGACGAGCCCGTTCCTGGCCCAAACCATCCCGATTAATCTGCTACTCAGTCCAAACAAGAACAATAATAGCACAACAATCTTGTGGTGTGATAATCGATCCGAAATCATTCGTATTTCACAGGTTCGTGTCGAAAGGCCATTGATGTCGGCGAAGAGCTTAAGTTTTCCGGCAAACAAGACTTCGTCGAATCCTTAATCAAACGTTACTTCTATCTACATGAATCGATTGGATTTTGAACGATCTACAAGTATACACCCTTCGATTTTACCCAGAATCAACAAAACTAAACTCCCCAATTCTCAATCAAGAACATTCAAACGATTTAAACCTTAATTTCATAAATTCGAGAATCAAACTCAATTTTAAACATGTTATTCAACTCTATTTTTGACATATAATATACCAAATTGATCGGGAGAAAATTATCTACACGATGGAATCATCAAATCATACAAACAACATCAAGAACAAAGATTCATATTTTAATCCATAATTAATTCGAATTTAAATAATTAAATCAGAAAAATACATTGATTTCTGGGCAAAAACAAATGGTTGATTCAGAAAGAAGATTTTGTGAGCTTCGTTTTAATATGCTGCACGCCCGAATCGGAGTTCTGTTATTCCTAGAAGACTAACAATGAGATTTACAGAAGGGGGGTTGAATGTAAATCTCAAAACTTTTTCAAGTTTTGAGCAGTTTATAAAGTTGTGTGTTCAAGAAGAACAAGTGTGTGAATTGCTTTAAGCTAATACAGACAGATATATATTCAAGCACAAATGTAAAGAACACAACAGACCTTAAAAACTTTTCTGGTGGATTTGTTGTTCCACCAGAGATGGTATATTAGAAAATCTGTGTTCAACAATGTTGATCACAGCTGCATCCTAGTACAAACTAGATGAATTTTCTCTCAAGATATTTCTTAACAGCTCTGGAAAAATCTATCTA